>NW_025544816.1:10654-151646 GCF_000150115.1 Histoplasma capsulatum G186AR | reverse complement strand
GGGGGGGGGAATAAAATAAATAAAATATGAATAAGAATAAGAATGGAAATGGAAATGGAAATAGAATAGAAATATAGAAATGGACGGATAGTCGTTTTGAGTATCTTATCTATCACGCGTACATCAATCTCCCTTTCTCCTTGCGATATAAATGTCAAACTTGCCCTTCTCCAACTTATCATCCAAGCTCCTTTCCGTATCCCTTTAAATAACGAAAATAGCTCTGAGCAATAAATAGATCCATGCCAAATCAAATCCTAATTGTATCCTGGCACGTTTCTGTAATATCTCTATGTACCGCTAAAACAGAGGACCAGGACTAGGCAGACACATAACGAACAAGAACCCCCTGCTGTAGCCGCTGTTCCATTGGGTTGGTGTCAAGTACGCATCCGCGCCTTCTCGAGGCCGGGCGTATCCACAGACTCTGCAATGAGCAGGTAACGGCATGTCCTCCCCTTATCATGGTGCTACAAGGATATATATACAGCTCTGATGTATTGATGTTATCCCAATGAAACAAAGTATGAAGTCACACAACGAAGCTTTGTAAAGTACAACTGAAGAAGCTGGAGGATAGTCTCGGATTCTTAGCAGAGATGGCAAGAAGCAGAGAGTAGATATCACATAGACCATAGAAAGTTGGGCAGAGCGCATGCATCGATATTCAAGTCCAACCAAACCACGGCCATCTGCTTATAACAATTGTTCTTCTTGTTTTAGTCGATAAAAAAAAAGGCACGTCGGAATTCTAGGAGCTGGGGAACGGGATTGGATATGCGAGAGGACGTGGAGGCGGTAATGTGGATGGTGTTTTTGGAAGCCAAACAGACCGCATGTGTTCCGTTATGGAAGCTTTCGTGAATTCATAACAGTGGTCAAGCCAGGTTTGCCAGTCCCAGTCAATCCATTCATGAAAATTCGCATGACGGTCCCAGCCCTGAGCCCAGCGCAGCAATGGAGATATGGGAACACCAGGAAGGTGTTTGGCTTTCCACTCAGGAGAACTGTTTGAAGGAGTTCGACCAATCCCACAATATCCAAAGTCAATGAGTACCACATGCCGATCCGCGCTATCCCTATCCAGCACAAGAACATTCCTTGGGTGCATATCTTTATGTATTATATTATGAGTATACAGTAAAGATTCTGCATCAATGATTGCCTTCAAAATATTTTGACGTTCTGACTGTGGATAGTAGGTTGGATTGAGATATTGCATCGAGATCCCAGGTACTTTTTCAATAAGGATTAACCGGATAGATCGTGAACAACTTTTATTTGGAATTGGCAGTTCAAGAGTAAAGGACCCATAATATCTTGGAATGATAGTTCCTTGAAGTGGATAAAGCAGTTGGTAGGCTGTGGTTTCATGAGAGTATGCTAGATCTGTATAGCGAAAAGGATCCGCATCATCTTGCTCATGATCAAAGTAAAGAGGGTCATAGAACTTAGCGACTAGATACTTATCAGTTGGTATCAAGTCTGATATATCTGGAGTCTTATCAACCATGTGGACAGTAACAAGTTGAGCACTGTGTTGATCTCCTATTCTGACAGGTTCAACAATCTTTAGTCGAATAGTGCCCTTTCCGGTCAATCCAGGCAATGGAGGGTGAAGTATGCAACGATCCACAGGATGCATACTTTCTCTTTCCCGATGGTCCTCATAAGATAGTATGACCTCACCAGTTGTGGGAGCAGGAGGAGTATGAGGGTGGATGCAAAACTCTTGCCCAGGAAAGTAAGGTAATGGCGGCTTGGACTCGTTGTATCTAGCACAGTAGGAAGCACTCAGCTGATAAGTCATGTTTGCGAGGTTGGGGAATTGGAAAATTAGAAGATTAGAAGATTAGAAAGCTGCTGATGGTGTTGGTGTTGGTGTTGTGGACGTCAAAATGAAAGGAACTTAAGATGTAAGCTCCACTGGTCCTGGACTAACCGGATTGGGGTGCTAGAACTATAATATAAGATTCTGAACACTATCAGCAGTGATGATAAATATATCTAATTGAACGGAGCGAAGCGGAGTTTAATTAACAATGTTTTACTGTGTAAATTTTTCGCTCAAATTTGAGTTGCTTTAGATCGCGTGCAGTGGAGATTTATCAACAGCAGGCCGCAATTGGTTCTGATGCCCCCTATTCTTACCCCTGAATTATCGACTTACCTACCTACCAACCTGCCTATCTACCTGCTCAATATTCAATCAATTGCTAATAGAATTGAGAGTGGTAGCTAGATTGCTAGGCTATCAATCAACCCGTCTGCTCAATATTCAATGAATGTCTATGGGAATAAACATCACTATATAGCTATCATCATCTACCTATCAATGCTGGCTTACTAGCTGACTATCTGCGTAGCTACATCATTTATTTTAATCACTGCTTAGATTGAATAGAAGTCAGTACTTGATTAATTTAAAATGTACTCAATAAAATCTCTAGATATGCGTTTAATGATGTATGACTATGTCGTTGATATGTTATTGCAGCCTTTCATATCTTCTAAGGGTTATTTATAATCTTAACTAGCTAGCAACACCATTTAGCCAGAACACCGGGGCGGCCTAACGGAGGTGCCAACATATGTGCAATCACTATTGATGAATGGCTAGTTATCAGTGAAATTAAGTAATTACAGCAGAAAAACATCTAACTAGTTACTTGACACATTCGTCACTCTGGGCTACGCTACCCCGCCACCCCACATCCTGTAACGCCGTATTTCTTATCCCCCACAATTCCACGCAGGGGTAACGGCCAGCCTGTTTCTCCACTTGGAGGTCACAGTCAAGCCCAGCAAAAATGTACGTCTCCGACTCCGGGCTGCTGTTACGCTGGAATCCGCCATCTCGCACAAACCGCAAATATCAACCTCATGAAAGAGTCCCTCCCCGTTCACCCAGCATCTCTCCCCCCCCCCCTTTTTTGCCCGAAACGGGCAGCGCATCGACTTCCTATCTGTCAGCAGAGTGGGCAATAGTTAGTCAGTTGAAGTTCCGGCTGAGACATCGAGAAATCAGGGCCAGATTTCAGACTCAGGACCCAGTCAAGAAATATCTTCTTTTCCGATTGGTGGTGCCTTAAGTCGCGTGAAAAAACTCTCCAGAGCATAAAAGGTTCTCTACATAGCTTGGTTGGAAGAAAAAGCCATACTGATCGCCATCCCAGCAACGCCTGCGCGGGCGTCAACAAATGTCGGAAGAAAAGTGCTATTAATTGAACCAAGAGAACCCAAAACACACACACACACACACACACACTAAAGAGGAAAAAGAAAGAAAGGCTAATATACAATATCTACCATAACAACAAACAAACACTAATTTCCAGTTCTATTCCAACGAAGAAGAAAGAAAGAAAACAAAAAGGGAGCCAACGCCAACAAGAAACCCCAAGAATACAGAAGAAACCCCCATGGACTCCTTCAACTCCAAAGTCTACGCCATAACTGGGATATCAGGCATCGGTCTCGCAGTTGCCAAACAACTCCGCAAATGCGGCGCCCTCGTCTCTCTCGCAGATATTTCCCAACCCGCCCTCGACGAAGCCTTCGCGGCCCTTGGCTCTTCAGTCGACCACGTCCTCATTACAAGGGTCGATGTCTCCTCCTCCGCTCAAGTCAATGCCTGGATTGCAGCCACTGTGGATAAGTTTGGCCGTCTGGACGGTGCGGCAAATATGGCCGCCGCTATTGGGAAACACCACGGTATCCGCGATTTGGTGGACCAGGATGATGATGAGTGGGATGTGATTATGCGGGTAAACTTGACAGGGATGATGTATTGTGTACGGGCTGAATTGAGGGCCATGATGACAGCGCGGCAGGGGGATGCTGCTATCGGTGCTGGTGCTGGTGCTGAGGGCATTGGGAGCATTGTTAATGCCGCGAGTATCCAAGGTGTTATGGGGTTCGGGAAATCTGCGACGTATTCGGCCAGTAAGCATGGCATCGTAGGATTGACGAAATCGGTGGCCAAAGAGGTTGCTCCAGGTATCAGAGTGAATTGCATCGCGCCGTGAGTCACCGCCCCCTGATTCGTTATTCATTTCTGGGTGTCATGCGCTCAGGACAGAAGCGCAAGTGAAGGTTCCAAAAGAGGTGATTTCCTGAAGGAGAGTTATGCTGATCAGGGGACCAGGGGATCGATTCAAACACCTCTGCTTGATGAAGGCAGTGCTATACAAGGACGTCTCAACCGTATACCTGGTGCTATATGCCGAACAGGGACAGCAGATGAGGCCGCACAGGTAGTTTTATTCCTGCTCAGCGATGCAGCCTCATTCGTGACAGGAGCCGTGTATAACGTAGACGGCGGCTGGGATTTGCAAGGCGGATAGCGAAAGTTGAGCAAACGTGCCGAGGAGGATCCTGGCACTCATGTCTCTCTATCGGATAATTTAAGATGTTTGGGCGAGCAAATTTTCTGAGTATTTTCCATTTTTGTGGGGGGGGAGGATTGTTGTTCCAGGAAGGTGTCATAAACGAGATACAAATGTAGTCAGAGTGGCCATGTCCCAAACATTAAAATATATGCCCTGAACAGAGAATAAGAATCTCAATCTGGGTGCCACCTCCGAGTAGAAGAGGTATCTATCATGCTAGCGGAGAGGTTCTGGGATTGTTCATGCAGTAGTTCACATCCGCCCTGGACCCGGAAATGTGCCTCCAAAATAATTAAACCAATCCCAATCTTCGAACCCCTATTGCAGAAGAGAGTAAGTCAGATAATCAATAAGAGTTCACTCATACTTTCGGAAATCAGAATTGGTAAAACCTGGAGAAAGCAAAGGAAAATAAAAGGAAATATGTAATCATTTTTGCCCAGGATAGCCGCGGAACGGCAAATTTGAGAATGACAAACAATGCGAATCGAGGAGAGAGGAAGAAGAGAAAAACCCTTACACCAAAGCCAATAATTTCATCAACCAACACGGAGTGACCCGGAAACAGGTGTTCGGGCGAAACTGAAGATATACTCTGCGGTGTCGCACCAGGGACTACTAAACTCGGCTGCTGAGAATCGTGGGTCTTCTTGGCTGCGAGGTTAACAACCAAATATCCTTATATCATCACTTGACTGAAAAGAACATAAGAGCAAATTAAACTAAGAAAGGAATAAGAAAGGGAAATCGCAACAAACGTACCCTTGATTCCTCATGATTACCGGCATTCTCTCCAAGATATTTCGCAAATAAATTATAACTCATTATACGCAACCGGTCAGCCGCCTGCTGTTGGAAGGTCGATGCTGATTCAGGCCACAGCTTGGTCTTGACGAGTGTAATTGACACGCAGAGGAAGTAGTACTCGCGCATCCCCTTTTCTAGAACGAGGAACTTCTCTTCGAGCCATGATAGTGTTTTTTGAACCAAGGATATTAAAATGTCCGTAATGCTGGGTATAACCTGCCGGACTATAGCGGATGCTGCAGATAATTAGAATTAGACAAAGAAATTACTGCTAGCTGTATGATATAACAACCAAGTGGCCAGAGGGGGAGGGAATGGGGAGGAAAAAAATAAGCCTTACTGAAGCCACAATCGGATGCGTGCAGATGATGACAGATCGTAAATGCAGCATGAAAAGTGACATCTGCTAATGCACACCAGGCGAGCTTGCCGATGTTATCAATGAGCAGCTGCTGTTGGCAAAGAATCACCACTGCTACTTCAAGACGTGCTTGCGTCGTATGACTATTTATGGAGCCCTTCAATCCACCGAGGACACTGTAGGTGTAAAGCGAAAGTTGGCACCGTCGCAGATTCGACTCCAAGAGCGTTCGCCATAGGAGCTTTTGCTGCTTCTGTGTCATAAAAGAGTGCGAGGCCTCAGGGGGCTCGGGAGTGGTATTGTCCTGCCAATCTGGGATATCTGAAAGACTCCGATTGATCTCCTCTTCTAGAAGTGAGAGATCGTTTGAAGACAAAGAAATACGTGGCGCATTGACAAGCGCACATATCCGCAGTCTCAAACCCATGGACTGCATCAGGGCGACCTGAAACGAACAGTCTGTCATGGTCGTGGTTGGCTTTTCTTCGGGGCTGACGGTGATGTTTTCGCATAGATCTTCGTCGTCGATATTCAGCGGTGGGGAACAATCATAATCCGATTGCTGCATTGTCGGAGGCATGCCGCGGTCCAAAGATGCCTGCAGGTCCAGTTCGAGAATTGTGGTCCATATCCTTCGGCGCATTTCCCGATTGAATGCCGAAATCTTAGTTTCGGGGGGCGGTTCGCGGTGGCATCCCGCAGACATGGCCAGCTTCACCAACGTCCCCGCTGAGCTCCAGGCTTGATTCTTCTGCGTGTAATTAGCCTCCTTAGCCATTATCAGCAAACACCGCACCTGTAAAACAACCAGATTTGGTCGCTTGATATTTGCATGGAACAGCCACGCCTCAGACCAGCGAATCCACTCCGTCGCGACGGTATGGGACAGAATCTTTGTGCCAGACGCGGTAAGGGGGCTCGGTGTGTTTACGCTCCACACGGACGCCATTACCAAGAGGAGCTGGACAATGAAATGGCACGGAATGTCCACTTTCTCAGCCCAGAGATCATTGAGCTGTGCGCGGAACGACGGCCTATGAAGAATGGGATGCATCTTTCCTACGTAAGAGAAGTAGCAGTTCACCAAATTCTCAACCACGGGTCGAACGGGGAGAAGGCTCTTCAGGAAATGACTGTCCGTCGCCAGTTCTCCAGACAAGGGTTTCTGTTGCTTATTATACCCAACTTTTCTGATTTCCTGGTGAAGTGCGCGAAGAGAGGCGGTGGCTTTCAGATCTTTCATAAAGCTGCTCAATCCCTCGAGCTATATTTTTTGTTATTGTTGGTGTTGTTATTTTCATACATTTAGCATGGCTACTTCAATTACAACGCCTCCGGAAAGGCTCCTTGTAACAATAGATCCGAAGACGGATTGTATAAATTCTTATATGCATATAATCAGAGGAAAGAGGGAGAAAAGAAAAGAAAAGAAAAGAAAAAACTCACCTCAAATGATAACTTCGACCCATTACTGCATCCCCAAAACCGAGTCCGACCCTCATTCCCATCAAAGCGGTGCCGATTGGGGGCGTCGCGTCCCCACGGTTCCGCCTGGACTGATAGATCGTCGCGCGCAGAAGCATCAGCGGGGCCAGCAGCTGTCGAACCCGGGTACGGGTGCGGGTGCGGGTGCTGGCCCGGCTTGGTCGAAAGAGGAGCTGCATTATTATTAAAGGGCGAATTGGACTGCTGCTGGATCAGGCTCTGTATGATTAGTCTCAGCTCCCGAACCCGAACATCGTCAGATTGCTGCTCTTCCGATGCCGCAACGGCTGGTGCATGCGCATTGGGCCAATTTGCTTCTGCTGGCTGTGGGTGCCAGAAGGCCGACGATGCTGATGCCGCTGCTGATACTGGTGCTGGTGCGGGTGGATGGGACAATTGTCGTTGTCGTTGTTGCTCCTGTTGCTGCTGCTGCTGCTGATGTTGCTGCTGATGTTGCAATGCATGGACGGGAGACTCATACATGCAAGCCTCCGGCCCGGGCCCTTTCATGCATCGATTACAAGCTGGATAGCCAAAGTCACACTTGACCTTCCGGTTCCTGCATGGAGCGCAGGCAATGGTCCTCCTCCGCCTCTTGCGGTGACTGGATTCAGCCGGCTGGTCATGCGACGAGGATGCAGCACGGCTGCTGCCGTCGCCGCCGCCACCACGGTCGCCGGCTGCGTCGTCTGATGCATGGGGATGGGGCGCATACGCGGGTGTCGCGTTTGTCGCTTGTGATTCGGGGCTGCGGCTCGATGACATCCGGCCTCGTGGAATTTTCTGGCCCGGTTTGTGTTCCTTTCGCTTCGACCCTGCGTCGTTCTCCGACAAAGCACATCCAGCGGTTAGCAAGAGCTCGGAGTAAACATGGTTAGCCGGCCATTGGCGTGGCCAGGGGAGCGCTACAGTGCAAGGGGGCCAAGACAGCGCACTCAGTCAGCGCCAAACTGGCCGTTTTGGGCCCGACGCCGACTAAGCCGAGGTCGGTGTCGGGGCTAAGATGCACGTAACGTTAGAGCGAGAGATCGAGGCGCTAGAGTGACGGGAGACCAGAGAGAAGTTGGTGCGTGGCTTGTGTCGAGCTGGTTGGTGAGTGGTGAGCTTGCGTTAAGCGTGCGTTAAGCTCGCGCCAGGCTGGAATGTGGGCTGGGGTCGGAGATAACAAGCGGTGTCGGAGCCCGTTGGCGGAGAGCGCATGCAAGGTCATCGTGACACTGCAGACAGCAGAACAGAGGCGTGTGCGGGAGGTATCCAGGCCCAAGGCAGAAGCATTTCTGCAGAGCGGGCAATTTGTCTGCTCGCGGGAGGGAAGCCGTCGAGGAGGGGTTTCTTAACTGCAGGAATTGCAATAATTAATATATATTGGCTGCACGTCTATATCTTCTATCCGATGTTTCCAGCTCAATTGACACCCGCGGATGAAGGGGAAACCGAGTAAACTATACAAAAATTATCTAGATACATAGAGACAGACAGACATCTATAAAAGGTCAAAAGCGTTTCTCAGGATGTTCCGCTCCCTCCTCTCCTTCGCATCCCAAAACCCCTTCGCTTCGGCTTCAGAATCCAGTTCCGTTGACAAAACCAACCTCTTCCCTACGGTGGATCCTGAAGTCGATGGCCCTGATTGCGACAAGGACTGTGCTGACTGCACAACCAAATTCCCATCGCGCTTTAAAATCAATTCCGACAGGGAGCTGTACGGGAGCATCAAGCCGTACACCAAACATGTCATTGTCGCGACCGGCAAGACGGACTGGGAGCAACGGGTCGAGAATGAGCGTGGCAGTCTGATGGAGGGGTTTAAGCTGGGTTCGTTCAAGCCGAAGACGGGGGTATGTCTGTCTCCCGCATTGTATAGATATAGATATAGATATATACTATATCATAGATTTTCCTTGCCATCCCCTTCTCTCCCCTTCTCTCCCCTTCCCCCTGAGAGCACCCCTCGTTAACACACTCCCCATTTTCTATGGCAGAAAATGATGGTTTCAGCATCGAACCTGCCCGTCGATCCGGCGTACAACGACGCTCAGGGACACGGCCAGGGCAAGAGCCAGGACAACGCAACAACCGTCCTCGTCTTGCCCGCATTCATCTTCGTCGACGCAGTCACCGTCTCGCGAATACCAGAGTTCATGGACCGCTTCATCGACTCCTCCCCCGACCCAGTTGCAAACGCACAGGCCCAGCCCCAGGCCCAGCCCCAGCAACTGCAGGATCCAGCATCCTCAAGCACCCCCGACACCCAATCGAAACCCGATAAGGGGGAACTATCCCGTTCTGGCCCCGAATCCCCACACAAGCTGACAACACGCCCCTGCCTCCGCGACCACCTCATCCTCCTCTGCTCGCACCACCGCCGCGACGCCCGCTGTGGCATCTCCGCTCCGCTCATCCGACGCGAACTCGAGCGCCACCTGCGCCCTCTCGGCCTTTACCGCGACGACGATGACTCCCGGCCGGGCGGCGTGGGCATCGTGTACGTCTCGCACGTCGGCGGCCACAAATTCGCCGCGAACGTGCTGATCTACCGTCGCGCGGCGGAGCAGATGATTTGGCTGGCGAGGGTGCGGCCGGCAGATTGCGAGGGGATTGTCAAGCAGACGGTGCTGAAGGGGAAGATTGTGCATGCTGACCAGTTAAGGGGTGGGTTTGATCGGGGGAGGGATGTTGCGAGTTGGTAGGGAGGGCTAAGGGGACGGCTAAGGGAAGGGGAAGGGGAAGGGGGAAAGGGGGGAGGACAAGACGGAGAGGGAGAGGGAGAAATGGACCTGAACTTATTATGCTGGATGTAAGTGATGGTGAACGATCTGTATGCTACCGTCACTGGGCAATGTTCACTTCGGCTTCGATCAGAATTGGACAGAATTCACAGCCATTGGAACGGGAAAGGGATAGCAGGAGGGATGCAGCTTTCCAAATAGAAGAAGAAGAAGAATGAAAGAAATACATATATAAACCAAAACACAACGACAAAAATGCAATCTAACGGGTTAGCAGGGCTTAGGCTTTGATTCCATTTCTTGTATTGTCAGCCCAAGCAACAAAAGCGCAACGGGGAGAACAGCAAAAGAAATAAAACAAAATAAACAAGAGAAGCCCACGCGATATACTTGAAGGAGGCAGAGAGCCAGAAAGCAGGAGACCACAGCATGGTATAAGGACTGCGAAGCGAACGTCTGGATCCGATCCAACATATCAACAGCGTTGATAATATGCTTGTTTTGAATTCTGAAGCCAAAGAAGAAGAAAAATGAAATGAAATGAAATGAAAAGCAAAAAGTAGGGGAATCTTTATGGAGAACGGACGCCAAAAATAAAAAGAAAGAAAAACGAACATATCAAAGCCAAAAAGATCTAGCTATGCGTGAGTGGAAATTCAGATACATAGTTACATGCAAAAAAAAAAATCAACCCTTAAATATAAAATCACACACAGTTCTGCAAAACTGGAAGGGGTAGGAAATAATAGAGAACAATCAAACATGCGCCCACCCATTATACACGATGACTTGCATCTCATCAATCAAACACGGCAGCCAAAGCTCTCCATTCTTCCCGCTCCTCCTCCTCCTCCTCCTCCTCCTCCCCCGCTTCTTACCCTGGATAGAAGAAGAAGAAGAAGTGGTATCGTCATCTTCCTCCTTCTCCCATGCCCTAAACCTCGCCTCGATCGCCCTTGGCCGCCACGGCAAGTCCAGCAACGACGCAAGAAACCCCTTCCACCAGCCCACAAGCACAGCGTCCCGCGTCGACGGCCACCCGCGCGCCGCAGACTCGTAGGCGACCAGGTTATATCCGACGCGCACGTTGGGATTCAGCCAGACACCCTTGGAGGCTGAGAGGGGGTTGTCGTAGTGGATGAGGCAGCATTCGGAGCCTTCGAGGTGGTATTTGGCGAGCGAGTCGGGGATGGCGCGGAAGCGAAGCGGGGTCTGGGTTGTTTGGAAGGGAGCGGCGTCGAAGATTGCTGTGGGTATGGGAGAAGAAAGGAATTAGCCTTTTTGTTTTTTTTCTTTCCTTTTTTTATACATTTTGTCTGAAGTGATGTTTTTTGATGGAGATTGGGGGAGAATTGGGTGGATGGGGAAAACACACCAATCCCGTTCCAGCAACTTTGCACGGGGATGGCCTTTCCTGCTAGCAAGGCGTTGCGTGAACGCCTGGCGCTGAAGTATGGATAGCGCTGGGAGAAGGCAGCGGAGCCCTTCCAGTCCCGCAGGGCAAATGTGTCATAGAAGAGCCCCGGTTTTGCGAAATCAAGCGAGCACGTCGCGGCGTATGACCCGGAGCGGGTATTGAGAAGGGTTATGATATCCGCCATCTATATATATATATCATGTTAGCCTACCTTCTGTGGTAGTTCCGCCATCTAGCTCGCACAAGTTTTGCACAATCCATACCGAAAATATGACATCATTCAGAAAGATAATCTTATCGAACGTCCTCCCAGCCCGTACAAGCTTCTCCAATGGCTCCAACGACTTATTCCGCATATGGGCCAGGTACGGGATGCGTCTGAGCTCCCTCTTGCCCCGGGCCGTATCAATCCACCCTTCCTCCGCGGGAGGCTTGCTGATCTCGTTCTCGTGGGTGGTGGGATCCAGGACGATCGTCCTGTCAACGCCCAATTCCCCCAGCTGCATATCCAGCTCCCTCAGCGCGCCTTTCGAATCATCCCAACTTCCACTCTCATAGACGGAAACGTATATGTTCTCTTTCCCGAACTTCCTCGCTAACTCGACAACGGCGGCATTCCAATGGCTGCGCAGGATGGCCTCATTGTTCCAGTGCGTGCTGGCCACATAGACGGACCTTATCCCTGGAACGAGTGCTGTATTTGCAGACACTCGCGACGAGGATGAGCGGGAAGATAGCGCCAATGACGACGTGGAGAAGGTGAGGTAATCGACGACGGCGAAGAAGAGGACGCAGGAGATGAACAGGACGCTCAGATGTCCATGCAAGCCGCGGTGGGCGAAGAGGACAGGGCCAAACAGCCATCGCCACCAGCGACGGTATCTACGAGGAGACACCAACATCCTCGAGGTGTAGTCCTGGACACCAGCACTGTATCAAGCATGGATCGCAATCGGGATTGATCTCGAAATCCGTGTGACTTCGGCAGAAGTTCGGAGCAGATGCGGTTTGGCTGCACATCTTGGTGATCGATCATTTGAGCCAATCAGATCATCATAACTACGGGGATATCCTTGGACAACTAAACTAGCTCGATAGAGAGATAAGCTAATTAACCAACTGCTGCGTGCTGCGCAGTGTGGAGTCGTGAGCATGAAGATTATTCACCCACACAATACAGGATGCCTGCTGGTTCCGTTTCCCTCACGTCCCTCCCCATAGTTACTGTCAGTGGACTGACGAAAGAGTTATTTCACTCCTGGGCGGCTTTTCTCATCCGATGACACATGGCAGCCGTGGAGCTGCAAAGAATGCGCTCGATGCCACTGCCCAGACGCCATGTCCCGTGCACGGCCATATCGCTCATTGCCCTGTAGAAAACTTCTACCCCGGGATATCATCGTATCGATCCATGGATGTCAACAGACTCCCCTGGTCCCTGGCGGGGTGCAGGGTCGCGCTTCAAAATTCTTGGCAAGAACCCGAGCTCCCTTGAGATATTGTGTTGGCGGCATTGGATTGGATTGGGTTGGTTTATCCCCTCCACCGCCAGCATGGCGCTGCTGGTGATTGAGCTCTTCCTTGGGCCCAGTGTGGCCGTTTACGATTTGAACCGCCGTTGAACTGCAACCCGCAGATTTCCCGATTGGGAAAGCCGGCAGTTGTAGTTTCTATGTCACGTGGTTTATATCGGTCCGCTTAGTCATATACGCGTCGACGCGACAAGATTGATTTGCGGAGACCTCGACAACAAAACCTGGAGGATCCCAACTCTCAACGCAGGATGCTGAAACAGCGTTCTGGCCGGTGATTGATACAAAGCGCTGCCATGGCGGACCACCAAGTGCCACACAATGAAGAGCAGCAGCCCTTGTCGACCCTTCGAGCCGAATTGAAGGAATGGGAGCGAGCCTTTACCGCCGCGAATGGAGGCCGCAAGCCTGGGAGAGATGATATCAAAAACAACCCTGCCATTTGTACGGAAACCCAATAGCCAATTCCTTACTCCCCTCTCTATTCCGCAAGGAAAGAAATGATATAGACCGCCGCTAACCCATTGGATCGACTTGGATGTGTGCGTTCATTTATCTACCTACAGCTGCCAAATACAAGCTCTATTCCCGCCTACGTGTGCAGTCGTCGCAAGCCAACAGCTGCTCTTTCGCACCAGCACAGGAAGTGCCCCAGCAGAGGAAACGTAAACGTCCCTTGGATACGCAGGAAGATGTAAATGGACTACCACTCCCGCAATCCTGCTCAACTCCCCGAAAACCCTCCGACCACATCCCCGCCACCCCCGACCGGAGGTTTCTATCAACATCGACTGCTCTTTGTGCAAACACCCACCCATCCCAGCTAGACCCTTACGATTCCCCATCCACGTTACGCAGATTCTTCAGTCCCAGCTATCATCGCAACTTCCACGAGGATCCTCACTCATCCTCATCACCCTTGCCCCTCCGCGCAGCCATTGGGCCTACCCCACAGCGTGATGGTAAGGCCCTGGGTCTATTTGACCTCCTCTCCGCCTCTGGGGGAAGTAATAGTAGTAGTAGTAGTCGTCGTCGTCGTTGTAGAGACAGTGCTGTTGCTGCTGCTGCGACTCCGTGTCTGAGACGCGGGAAGCGGGTTAATAATACCAACAATCAAGGGATTGATAATCCAATGCAGACTCCCTCGCGACGAAAGGAGAGCCGAATTAATTCAGGGGATCAGGATGGTGAGGACGGGGATGAGGTGGCGGATGAGGATAATGATGATTATGAAAACTTCTTCGCCAGCACACGCACGCCTGCGTCATCTGCTAAGAAGTTCTACCTGGCCAATTTCTTCGCTACGCCGCCTGCATATCGGTATTCGGCTGCTATTGATACCAGAGCAGATAGTCGTGATGGTGCCAATGATAACCAAACAGCAAGCAACAACGACCCATCTAATGGAAGAAGTGGCCCCCGGCGGGGTCTAAAGATGCACTGGGCTCAGACACCCCCTCTTTCCTCAGGCGACGGAACCTGTTCTCATCATCATCTTCCTCAATGGTCAACTCTCGGCAGCATGTGGGCGTAGTTGGTGGGGTTAGCGTTCACGATCTAAGTCCCGTTGCAGTTCGCATGCCGCAGAAACTTGTTGGAAAGGGGCTTAGTGCTATCGTTCAGGGGCTAAGGGATATTCAGGAAGAAAGGTTGGATGAAGAGTTGGATCTTTTGAGAGAGATGGAGGCTGAGGCGGCGGCGGCGGATATCGATGATGCCGTTGTTATTAATGATAGTCAGGTTCCTTTACGAGATGGCAGTGGCGGTGGTGGTGATGACGACGAGGGAAATACTCTTGCAATGAGACGGTGGAAGAAAAAAGGACAGAAACGCACGACGCGTCGAGTTATCATGAGGCCCGTTCGAGCAAAAGCGCAACCAATGCCGGGGTGGCCCGTAGCTGTGATTGATGGAGAAGGCGATGATGATGGCGACAGGAATGGAGGGAGTGGAGACGAGCTGGCCGCTATATCAGAAACCCAACTTCAGCCTCAGCTTCCCCCAGAACCCGGCTCGAACAAGGAAAACGAAACTCTCGCCCAGTCGGAGACGCACACGGAGACAAAAAAAGAGATTGCTCTCACAAATACTTCCACGTCCATCGCTAATGCTAATGTCAGTGTCAGCGCCAGTGCAGCGAAACTGAAACCAGCTACCATGAAGGGCACGACGGCAAGAGTGACAACAGCAACCAACCAGAAACACAAGACCAAACCGGACGCGCATGCTAATTACCGCGCGCTGAAGATTCGGGGGAAAGGGTCGAATGCGAGGGGAAAGGGGAGACGGTTTGGGAGGAGGTGACGGTATCGCGTGGGTATATTGGGGATACGATATGTACGGCAAATACGATGCATATCCAGGGATCTTACATACTTCGGTGTCAAGGGTGGAATACAGTTACTTCCATGAGATGGAGGTGAAGTTGGATAGCGTTAGGCTGGGCGCGAGTATTGGTGCAGTGTTATTCACTACGGAGTATAGAGTACGGAGTATGAATATGAAACGATACACAGTAGAATTGACGTATAGAGTAGATTAGAACAGACCCATGATGATGTTACTCCCAGGTCGGATGCCACAGCGACATGAAGTCCACGAATCAAAAAGTAAAAAATAAAAATAAAAATACAAAAACTCCCTATCATTATGCAAAGTAACAGCCTGGTCAACTATACAATATCATTTACGCCTCTCGCCAAGCTCGTCCAAAATCAAAAATCACAATGAAAAAATATCGTAATCGTACCGCACTTAACTGTGCATGCCACATTGTACATGTATATACTACGCTCATTAATCAAAAAAGTCAAAAATGGACCAGGGAACGTCCCCCCTACCTTCTCCCCCCAGAATCCACCAGGTTGAGCCTGATCAATCTGGTTGATACCTATCACGGGCCCGTTGTATTCTCCTCTCCCGAGCAGCAGCGACATTGTCACAACGCCTCGTACCCGCCGTGCTTGTCGCTTTAGAAATTCTCCCAGACGGCCAAGACGGTGCGCGGTCCCTGCCCCTGTCACTAGCGGCAACAGGCGTGGTAGATGAGGACCACGATATTGAGCGCGCATCTGCATGTCTACTCGAGCGCGGCCCCATCCCCGTCCGTATTCCCACGGACGCTGCCAACCGGGGCCCATCGGCATCGACATCATCATACTGCACCGCCCGATCCCAATCCGCCAACGAAATATACGGACTCCGCAGCCACGATTGCAGCTCATGCAGGAACAACCGCGCATGATCGCGCCCGATGAATTCGCGCAGCAGCTCCTCAGCCTGTCCGCTGCTGCCTTTGATATCCACCGTGCGCAGAATTGCGATGATGTATTCCAGCAGGAATTCGGCGTTGTTAGCTGCGCGGCGATCGGCTGCTGCAGAACGTTCGATATTGCCATTGGCGGTGGGGTCCAGGAAGGAGAAGACCTGTAACTCGCGCCGGATCCACTTGCGCGCGCGCGAGACAAGGTGCGCATCTTGGTTGAAAAGTTGCGGGGTGAGCTCGCGGTATTTCGAGAGTCTGTTGGTGCCTACTCGTCGGGAGTAGAGTTGATGGCGGTAAATGTGTCGTCGGCGGATTATGGGGTCATCTGAGGTGGGGGTGCGGTTGGTTGGAGAGTCGCGCCGGGGTCGATGACGGAGTGGGCGACGGGGGAATCTTCTCGGGTGGGGGTACGCTCCTGCAGCACTTCCTAGACCTGTGGTGGTAATAGGGGTGTGTGATGGAGGGGGGAGGTGGTATATTTTTGGGCCTGAGGCGGACTCGGCTTCTGGCTCATATTTCACGCTTGTCACGACTGCTTGGCCTGTAAGTCAGGGCATTCATTAGCTACCAATGCCTATGTACAGTGCAAGGGAAATGGCCTCTTGTATATACATAATGGACACGCAGGGCGCTGCTGCAGCCAGCTCACAAGACATAAGAAGTCGAAGCTGGCATGCTTGCAGGGCTGCGCAGTTGCAGCCTCCGTGATCTGCTCGAGGCAGATCACACAGGGATTCAGATGGACATCATTGCTGTTGGACTGGCTGTCGGCCACCTCGTCCAGGGTTTTGCGGAGAATTTCCTGCTGCAAACCGACATCCTGTGCCATCGCAAACACACACTTTATGATGTTTCGCGATGATTTTTATCGAATGTCGTCGGCGGGGGACATTGATGAGTCAGCATCACGGGGCAGGTCACGGGACCAATGCCGAGGCAGGTTCCCATCTTGGAAATATCAAAATTGCCCAATCGGGGAATTTTGTTGATAACAACGTCGACCGTCTTCAACGCGGGAGAAACCGACGGAGATAGACGGCGACAGCACGCATTGCAGCACGGTGTGATATCCCTACACCCAGCCTGTGTTGTGCTGTGCCATGTAATGCTGAGATCTGCTCGAGCTGTTGTTGCTGCTCGATTCGCAAAGTACCCCAAGATGGCGACTCCGATGGTGGGCGGGCCCTTGCGCAGCGAGGGCCGAAAATCCACATATACAACCACGGCACTCAAGCGATGGTCATGCCAAAGTGCCGACGAACTACCTGGTGGGAGCTTGTTCAATCTAAGCCTTAGTTTTCCCTGGCCGGACTCTGAAAAACTAATTGCCATACTCACAGCCGTCACGCAGATCAAAGCGATCCATGTCTACGATTTTGACAACACCCGTACGAGCCCGCAATTGTATTCCTCGTTCAATGGAGGACCCTCAAGACTAACTATATTCTTCTTCTCTGTTTTCAGTATTCTCGAGTCCCCTTCCTAACCCTCAGCTATGGAATGGCCCGACGATTGGCTTTCTTTCTACCTACGAATGTTTTGCCAATGGAGGTTGGTGGCATGACCCCAACATCCTTGCAGCGACCGGACAGGGGATGGAAATTGAGGAACGTAAAGCGTGGAAAGGATGGTGGAATGAGCAAATAGTATGGTTGCAGACATTATATCAATGCATTATGGAATGCCCTACTTACCATTCTCACTCAAAAAGGTACAATTGGTGGAACTCAGCATGCAGCAAAAGGATGCGCTTACTGTTCTGCTCACTGGGCGAGCAGAGGGTCCATTCGAAAACATCATCAAACGGATGATCAAGAGCAGAAAACTAGTGTTTGATCTAGTCTGCCTGAAACCTGAAGTCGGTCCCAATAGCCAGCGGTTCTCTTCGACCATGAACTTCAAGCAAACTTTTCTGGAAGATCTGGTTACCACCTACAAACATGCCGATGAGATCCGAGTTTACGAAGATCGCGTTAAGCAGTTAGTCCCATCCTTTGCTGTTTGACTGAGCCAAAATCTGACTCTCCCCCCCAGTGTTAAAGGCTTCCGCGAGTATTTTGAAAAACTCAACCGAGCTTTACAACCCGGGCCACCCTCTGCTCCACGCAAACCTATCAATGCCGAAGTTATTCAAGTTGCTGAGGAGGCTGCTTTCCTCCCTCCAGTCACCGAAGCTGCTGAGGTTCAACGGATGATCAACTCCCATAACAAGATTCTAACCTCAACGTCTGGTAATACTACCAAGTCACCTTACGGGCGACTAAGAATTAAGCGCACAATCTTTTTCACAGCATATCTTCTGTCCAACACAGATTCCTCTCGTATCATCACTTATGTTTTAAATCCATTGATACCCCCGAATATGTCTGATTCGACTGAGATTAAATACTTAGCCAATGCAATCCTGATCACTCCTCGCCCACCATCAAAGTCTATCATTGATAGAGTAGGCGGAATGGGGAAAACAGTGCGCTGGCGAATCACCGATACAGGAGTTTTTGAAAACAAACTCTGGGCCGCTAAAGTGACGCCAGTTCTGGACTCGGAAATCATTTACACCGAAAACCCAGAACCGATCATGGTCCTTGCCATGCGCAAGAGCGCACGACCCACGGACGCTGGCCGGATCCGTAACTGGCAACCCGTCATAGAGGATAACGCCCTCGTCTTCGACGCAACTGTCGGACAAAAAATGGCGTTGATGATCGAAGAGGAACACCCGGGCGACGGTGAGTGGGAGACGCTACCGAAAAGCAACAATAAGCGCAGGCTTGCCCAGCAGAATCTTCGGGAAGATGAAGGCGCGCCGCTGCCGGCGTACTTACGGGAGGGAGATGGCAATAACAGGGCAACTAGTCCAAATACTTCTAACTATGCGAACGCGAGTATGGCTCCTTCCAGCATGCGGGACCGCGAGCTTGGATCGCGTAATTACCCGCCACACCCCCATCCCCATACACATTCGCAGACACATCCTCATGCACCACATGGACCTGGTGATGCTCATCGAGAATACTCACCTTATCACAGCCGGAACAATCCCCCCTATCCACGCCATCCTGGCGAGGGCGGGGGCGGCGGCAGCGGTGCAGGCGGAGGTAGATATTACGGAGACGAAGGTGGACCGCCTCCTCGTCGCGGTGGCGGTGCGGGTGCTAATTATCGGGGAAGTCGCGGACGTGGACGAGGAGGGCGGGGCCGGGGACGTAGCCGTGGAGGAGGTGGCCGAGATGGTGCCTCTGGTTCCCATCAGTACCGTTCACTGGATGATCATGTCGCGGGCGGTTCTGGCAGTGGAGGTGGGTACGAGGGACCGGGGACCGGGGATGAGAGGGGTTACAGAGGGGGTGGGGGTCCTGTTATGAATTATTGATATATTCGGTTATCAGTTGTTCCTAAATTTTAAGAGGTTTGTTTTGCGTTTCCTCTTTCTTTTTTTTTCTTTTCACTTTTTCATCTCCTTTATACATTCCTATGGACGGCTCTTGCTAGGCTTTTTTTTTTCTTTTCTTATACGTTTGGCATCTCCGTGTTTAAATACTACAGCATCTTTTTAATTTCAGCTTAAATTTTTTTTTCTTTTTCCCCTCTAAATTGAGGATGAGCTTGTATGGAATAATGAATCTCATTTTTCTCAGCTTCCTCTATTTCTTCTCTATTTGTTTCATTTATCCCGGCTTTCCAATATGCCGATATGGCTTTTACAACAATAAAAACATCACGTTTTGTTTGAAACCCTACCTTCTAGGTGTTAACGCGACATAATTTTAGGGTTAGGGTTAGGCATCAACCGATCTATTATTTAATTACTGTACTCTCTTACAAGCTACGATTATGCACATAAAAGAGGACAGAGATGGATGAGGATTCCGGGGGAAAAGATTAAATTAAATTAAATTAAATTAAGAACATGCAAACGCACACGCACACACAAGGCCGTTAGTTCTTGCTCTGGGATGAAATAGTGTCATTGGCAATTAATCATTAATTACTTTGGGTTGTTTGGTTCGAATCTAACATTTGGAAAGCAAGGAATAGGAACTGCAAACAACGGTATAGAGCGTAATCTATGATGATATAGAAATGTGAATCCCAAACACACACACATGGGCCCTTGGAAACAGTATTTGCTGGACATCAGGAAAAAAGAGACGAAAAAAAACGAAATAAAAGATAGAAAGAAGAAAGAAAGAAACATCGCTGTTGTACATATTTACACGGTATATAATGTGGATTAAATCGTTTTTGCAAGCAAGAGTTCCCAGCTCTTTCTTCCACCATTCAGGCAATTCAATTCGAGTCTGGCAAATAGATAGATAGGGACACTATCCTATCCCATCTCATCCCATTCCGTTCCGTAATCGCATCCATATATTTTCGTCATAGAACTGTTTCCCATCCATATTCATTGTCGTATCACATCGTCGTCGACCCCTTATAAAAACAAAGTGGGAACGAACATAAAATAACAAAATCCACCAAAACGGATTCGATCAAAAGAAAAAAAGTAAAAAACAAAAACAAAAACACAGATGCAATCTAATAGAGACCCCAAAACCCAAGGTCAAAAGCTATGAAAAAGAAGAAATCAGTCGTCCGTCAAATTCACGAACAAACTGATGCTCAAAATCATCATCAACAACCCAATCGTCACAGTAACAAGCAGCGCAAACCCAAACCACCCTAGTATCATGGCCGACGTCCCCACCCCGCTCTTCACAACCCCATTCCCCAGGTCCTGCGCGATCGCACTCGCAGCCACAGCCGCCGTGTGCTGCCACAGCACGGAAACGAGGATAAATACCACCGAGATGAAAATCAGCGCCAGGCACGCTTGCGAGACGGGTCTGGAGGGAAACCGCTTCACTTCGCGTAGCTCACCGTCTTCGCCAACCACTTCGTGCCAGGCTGGAAAGGTGGCGAGGAGGAGGAAGCAGAAGAAAGCGAGGATTATGGCGACGATTCTGGTGTATATAGTTAGCGCATTGCGGGCTCTTTGCGCCCCGGGGGAAATAAAGGTGCGAACTGATTTAATCGGAGAAGAGAGTCAAAGGCGTCTGGGAATCACTTACATCAAATACGGAAAAACAACTGCATCCTTGAATGTCGACGCAACCCACACCAGATTCAACGGATCTTCCTCCGGCTGTAATATATCCGCCAGCGCGGTGGCGTTTGAGTTACAAATGAACGCGCCGCCGGTGGGCTGGACGCAGATGCCAAAGTAACCCACGCGCACCTCGGCCTGTGCACCACCAACGATGTTGTTCATGGCGATGTTGATGGAAGGCGAGACGATGGCGGTGTCCAATACTGGGGCGTATTTTTCATAAAAGAGGGATATTAGGAAGATTGTGGGTATTTGTGGGGAGGAGGAGGAGCAGCCGGCTAGGAGGAGAGCTGGAGTTGTTTTCCATGTTAACGATGTTGTCTATTTGTTCCTCCCTTTTTTAGAGCATTTTGTAAATTCGGATTGAACTTACATAGTAATATTATAGCAAGACCAATGAATACCATGAGGATATGGTGGTAACCGATCAGGGGCAGAAATCCTGCAACACCAATAGTACAGTCCGTCAGCATGTCCTTCATATTTTTTCTTCATCAATTCCTACGTAACCATTAGAAAAGCGAAAGAGATATCACTCACGTAGAAACTGCCCCGCAAATCTTAACTCCGGCATCTTGACAGCAGTCTTGTATTGAACCAGGCCTTAGATGCCGTTGGCAGTAGGGTAATTTATTATCAAGCCCAGCTTCAATCCTCAATGTTCCCAGGGCTCAACAACAGAAACAAGGGAAAAAGTCCCAACCGCCCCTTTAGCGGAATGGGCCTAATATTCGCCTCGGTTTCCCCTCGGTTTCCCCCTTTCTTTTTTTCTTTCTTTACTTTTCTGCCTTCCCTTTGCCTATTCCCCCGTTTGGTGCACTGTCCCCAAAACCCAAAAACCGAGCGATGGCACGCTCCCGTTCTTTCCTATTCACCCCTGGAAGATGTGAATTCGATTCCCTTCGCCAGTATAAGAACAAGGCTGCACGCAACAAGATGTCTTGTCGAGGTATCTTGATGCGGAAAGAACCGCTTGCTGCTGAAATATGCGCAAACCCTTCCTTTTCAACCAGCTTTTCCCACACTTTTTGAAGAAATCCCGAAAAATGGCAGTCTATATAGTTTGCGGAACAATTTTCGACGAAGGAGAGAGTTTATCTTCCTTTATCTTCCTTGCGCAAAGGGTGCAAGGGAATGTTTCTCGCGAAGAGGTCGGAGCGGATTGGATGAGTAAGTGGGAGCTGTTTGTTTCCTGAAACCCTTTGGGAAATGGAATATGTTTGTCAGAGACGGCAGACCGGTAAATAGCTGAACAGCGGGCAGAGAGAAGTCGTAGGGTCGGGAGATGGGATGGTGTAGGCAGGTATGTGTATATGGATCGCAGGAGTGTATGAGGGGAGATGGATGTTGACGGGTGGGATGTCAGAGAGGTACACGAATGAACGTATGTATGGAGAGAAGGGGGCAAGATTGAGAGAGAATATCCTGCTATAGCATTGAAACAAACGAGTGGACTTGTATTGGACGTATATCCTCAATTCAATTCCAGGGCGTCGTCGGTCGTAAAGGTCGGGGTGTGGTAGACAGGAAGAAAGCAAAAGAACAGAAAAAGAAAAAGGAAGGGAGAGACTTCCCACACCCGTTCGCCTAGGAAATCGAATCGAAGAAACAAAAGCAACCAGCTAGCCAGACCACGCAATATTCATGGTGGCTGGATCAATGGGATGGATTCTGCGTTGGAAAAGACGAGGTTGGAGATCTATGCGCCGTTGAGGTTTAATCTGTGGCTGGGCGGCTTTGTTTACGGCGGCGGGTTGCCGCGGCAACGCGCTGACTAAGGCACTTACCGCCCGGCAGAATCGCCTCGCTGGGGTTAGTCAGCGGGGTGTCCGGATGACGTCACCGCTACCCATCTTTTGCCAATCGAAAACTCTGGCTGAAGATGCTTTGAGTTGCAGGGAAACGATATGGCGCCTTCAATTCGCTTCTCCGGGATCCAAAGTGATGGCGGGCTCAGTGACAAGAGGAAGATATTTATGAAAAAGAACAACAACTTCCATTGAATTATACAAACCGGCATGTGTGGTATTTATTCATACTCCGCTCCCCAAAGACCCCGGATAACACCGATCCCGACAGAACGCCCTTGGTCCGCACCATAAAACTTAAAAGGGGTAAGAAATAATGCAAGAATAAAAGGACATATCCAGAACAGACACTCAAAACACCGACCCTCCGCCCATGAACAGGAACCGCTGGAGATCAACAGCGGCTCCTTTGTCTTTCCCCTTCCCCACATCCACACCCAGGTCGACCTCCACCTCACTCTCCCCTTCGCTATCCGGAATAATCAAATCTTCACTGCCGCGACATGGGTGCTTTATCACTTCCCCTGATGAACACTCCTCCCCCGAGCTTGCAGATTTCGAGTAGTGGGATCCCGAGCGGGACGGAGTATCACCATCTCCGTTGCCATCACGTTTATCAACGATATCATCATCCTTATCATTCCCACTTTCGTCAAACGGCGACGTTTTCATTGTGCACAAAGAACCCATAGACTTCGACCGATGGAGCGCAAATTGCCCCAACCTTTGTAACGGGGTCACCCGGGACGGTTGCCGCTGTTCTCGTGGTGTAACATGCGGACCGGAGCTCTTCTCAAGAACGCCGTTTCCTCCCCCTCCACGATGTGGATCTTTGCGGTAAACCTGTTCATTCTTCGCATCGGTCCCATGACGAACCTCAGATTTATTCGGTTCGACATAAGCGAACCTATCACGGAGGCCCAAAGAAGAATTCACAGATACATCATCGTCAAGATCTCCAGACTCAAGCATCCTGGTAGAAATTTGGGAATCGCTACTTCCCGTGGAAATCCCTGTCATCGCCGGCGTCAGTCCGGTCGTAGTAGCCGTGGGTTCTTCCACAGTCACACTTCTGCTTAACAGTGCATCAGTGATACTCGACGCTATATCCTCTATGGATCTTCCCTCGACTTCCATCTTTGGCGGTGTAGTCGAAGCCCCGTCCTCACACACATTATTCATGCCATTCGCATCCGGTGACTCACCCTGACTCACCCCGTCAGGAAGCTGTGACATGATATCCTCAACCACCTCATCTGAGAACACCCCAAAGTCGGCCCTCTTAGCCTTCTTCGTACGTGCTTTATCAGGATTACTAGTCACATTCGAACCAGCTATTTTGGTCCCAGCTGTTGTACTCTTACCTGTACCCGCAAAGAAACGACTGCGCTCCCCAGACCCCAATACAGCGGCTGCAACCTCAGCTCCCGCTTCATCCGCGTCAGAACAAAGGCGTTGCCGTTTAACAGGTTGAAATTTCGACACTTTCGAAGCACTGGCAAGAAATTTCTCCCTATCGCTACTTAGAGGTGTTTCTGTGGTTTGGGGCAAGAAAGCGCGTGTGGAAGTGGACGGGGAGGAAGTCGACAATGGAGCCGGACGGCCATTCCCTCTCGTTGGTGCCGAGCTAGCAACCCATGATCGTCGGGCATTCGCTTCAAGAAGCCGCTGCTGACTAGGTGATGGCGTGAGGCTATTCGGATCCAGCTCGCCTAACGGAACGCGTTTCGGCGTGAAAAAAGTGTCTATCGGTTTGCTTGGTTTCAAATCTGACATGGCTGGGAGTGTCTGTCGTCTAGAGATAGTCAACCGCGATCTCTCCGGGTATGACGGTTTCAAGGTTATTGGTTCTTTGGTCATGGGGTCTAGGTCTCCGCATGCAACTCCAATTGCCATGTCCGGTTCGATATCCGTGCCGACAAACGGCATGCTATCCAACTTCGCACCCGTGGGAAGCGGCGAAAGAGTAACTAGTTTCCTATTCCGCGGACAAAAGACCAGCTGATATAAGAAGGTAAGTTCTGCTTTTTTGAAATTCTCCAGATACTGCGGGGGAACGCGGATGCCATTTCCCTCAAACTGAAGCATCTTCAAAATCTTCTCGATGGTCTTGTACTTCCTGACATTGCGATATGCCGTCTTGAGCCCCATTTTGGGCAAGTTTGCTAGATAATCACAACCAGAAAGAATGCACATGAGCCGAAAATCGGCATCTGTCCAACCAATAAGACTAATATCGCGACATGCCGTGAAATCCGCCCGATTAATCTCCACACAGTCCCCATGCTTATCCAACTTAGACAACAACCGCTTCGCCCCGAACACCAGCATATCTGAATCCTCTGAGATAATCCCGTTGATAATACCGTGTTTCTCAAGGTACACTAGCTGCGCGTCCGCCTCATAGGGAGCAACGATATACTGGATCTTCATCTTCTTCAATTCTTCAATCATCAGACGCGCCATGTACGGCGTCACGTCGACGGCCTTCTGCAGCTCCTGGTGAGCCTCCGCCACCCGGCCAGAGCGGTATAATTCCAGGCCAATTTTCTTGCTCTCTTCGCGCCGCTGGGCTCTGGCTGACTCCGTTCCGGCCTTGCTGGGGAGGTTATCACCGTCAAAGACAAGGTAAGGAGTTACGCCAAAGTAGAGCAGCATGCGGACGCGGTTCATGGCGAAATCGACATATCTTGAAGGGTGTACGGCATCAATTTTTGACTCCAATCCATCGTAGAAAAGGGGAAATGGTTTATTTCACTTACTTCGTATTATGCTTGTCGAGAGCTAGGTCGATGGCACAGGCGACGGTACCACGATGCAGCCATCCATAGGCATCGACACCAAGTGTCTGGCCCTTAAATTTCCGCAGGCTACATGGCTTCTGGATTGATTTGAGCAGGCTGTGGAGCCCTATTTTATATTTTATCCCATTGATGTAAGAAAAACAGAAAAGAAAAAAAAAAGAACGAGAACGATACACAGCATTCCGCACAGTGATTGGAATTCAAAAAGTATATATATTTACCTGTAATCCCCATCCTAACTCGCACAAAATTCCCCCTCCCGCCTCGAGATATCGAGGTAGGTACCCCCGGCGATCTAGGAATCGAGGGTTTGTTTACACCTGCAAGCAGAGCCAGCCATGCGAGATTCCCGTAACCAATCCAAATCCAACAAAAGAGAAGAAATGAAAGATGGAGGGCAGGAGAGAAGCATATAATCAGAACATGAGGGCAGAAGTCGAACGAGAAGGCGATTGTTGACTTGAAATAATCTCCATATTGCCTCGATCTGAACGCGCCGAGGAAGACGCGATGGAGGAGGGGTCACGTGGGTATAAATTACTGCCGTATCTCACCGCGTTTGGTGCCTCCATCAATCCTGGAGGAAGGATCTGAGAGATGAGGTTTCGGGGTGAAGGTCTTTTTGCTTTTATAACTCATGTGCTTGAGCCTTGCAAAGGCTGAATGGCGGGATAAGAAAATAAATTATCTGACTTGAAAGGGAGAATAAGAAGAATCCATATCAGGCAAAAATCCAGCAAAAATCTAGCAACAATACAATCTTATCGATTTCCCGCTTCTGAAAGGAACCTGAAAGAAAACGGAAATCAAGATGCCAAAAACCCTCCATAAAGTCCAGAAGCAAATCGCCAAGCAGCGCCGGAAGCTGGATTCACTCCATGAGAACAGCCGGGATTCGAAGCGGCTGCGGCGGGCGGGCGAGCGAGAGCATAAATTGGCTGTCGCTGCGTCCGTGACGATGAAGGGAAGACAATCTTTTGGTATGTTTTGAGAAATATGTATGGTACTAATGCGTGTACCTCGTTACTTAACACCGTTATAATAATCTAATTATCTGATTCGTACGAATATCAACGGGCATAGTGGACCGAGTGCATTTTTTCAAAGAGAACATCCAGGATCCGCCCGCGGTGTTGTCGGATGGAGATATGGCCCAGTTGATTACGAGGTGCGCGTTCAGAATTCCTATTCCTCCAAATACTCTGGATATCCATTGCAGGTTTTAAAAATGTCTATGCTTAAATATATATATGTTTCGAACCTAAGCTAACCAATCCATCAAAACTTACCGCCATCCTATATAGATTCATCGCCCGCCACCAACCCGAATTAGATCAGTTACAACAAGAACGGCGGCCGGGCAGGCCACCAGTGAAGCGCGAGGAGGTCCTCAGGGAGAAAATAGAGGCGGAGGGCAGAGAGTTTGAGAGCGGCTTCTGGCTGCCGGATATGGGCGATGAGGAGAACATCAAGAAACTGGCGAAGTGGAATGGGGAGTGGTCGTCGATGAGTACGTTGGGATTTGTGAGGGTAGCCAGAGACGGCACGAGGCGGAAGTCTATATTTCCACCGAAGGGGCTCTCGTGATGCTTATTAGTTTTTGTATTCATCAAATGCCACGGACTTCCATATTGTGGAACTAAAAGATCTCAAGGTCACTTTTTCAATTATCATCAGCTGACAGAGGCCGCTAAACCCGATCCAGCAGCTCCCGCAGCTCGAGCTCGGTTTTTCCGGCTTTCCCTTTCCGGATAGTTAGTCCGACCAATTGTTCAAGAAAAAAACCTTCGACAACCAACATTCGATGTTCGATGCTCCAACCTCCAACCTCCATACCCGCAATCTCCCTCAACTCCCCGGCATTCTAACGCTGCAACACCACCTAGCCTTCTATCCACAATGCTCTCCCTCCGCGCCTTCGCCCGCTCGGTTCCGCGCACCTTCTCCAGATCCATTGCCATCTCTGCCAGATCAACCATCTCAAAACCTAGCATCCTCCAGTCAGCATGGATCCGTGCTCCCCGATATGTTTACCCTGCCACTGCTGCTTTCTCCACGACCAGAGCGAGATTGGAACCTGCGGGACAGTGTAGGTGTTCCCTTGTTATTTCTAAGAATTGGTCCAAAGGGAGAACATTGGTGGGCTGACTAACCTTTGTCTGTAGCCGATCTCGAACTTGCCGCCAAGCTGAATGAGGAAATGAAGTATGAGCAGAATGACTCTAGTGTTGAGACCCTCCCGGAGTCAGTGCAGTATTATATTGATAACTGCCCTTTTGAGGTATGTACTAGACAAGGGAGAACTGGATGTGCCATAGGAGATTAAATAAAACATGAACTCAATCTCACTGAAATTTCGGTCTCCAGATCCAACACAAGGAAGGTGAAGATGAAGTTGTCCTCACAAGAACATTCGGAGATGAGAAGTACGTGAAAGAACCCACAAATCCGCAAGTGTCTCTAGTTGCTAACACCTTATCCAAAGAATCCGCGTCGCATTCTCCCTCTCTGACATCCAAGATCTGACCGAGAACGACTCCGCCCTCGCCGACGAGCACGATGACCTGGACGCCCCTACCAACGAACGACAGGGCAGAGGCAGCCAAGTCCCCGTCGCCCCCGAGGAGAAAGTCTCCGAGGCAGATCAAGAAGAGGAAGGCTTCGAAGATGAGGACCAGGTACCCAGCTACCCAGCACGCGTCAGCGTCACGATCGAGAAGAAGGGCAAGGGCGCCATGCAGATCGAAACCATCGCCCAGGACGGGTTCATCCAGATCCAGAACGTAGGCTACTTCGCCAAGGCCGACCTGGCCAATGCGGCCAGTGCCGAGAAGGAGTGGACCCGCCAGAGTCTGTACAGCGGGCCTCCGTTCGGCAACCTCGATGAAGACCTGCAGACCCTGATGGAGCGGTATCTGGAAGAGAGAGGGATTGATAGTGCGCTTGCGTTGTTCGTGCCGGATTATATTGAGTTTAAGGAGCAGCAGGAGTATATTCGATGGCTACGCAGTAAGTCCCTTTTCGTAATCTTCTCCAGGATTGATTATACCGTTTAATTAATTTTGCGGACGTATCGGGATTTTGTCTAACATGTTTCTCCTCCTTCCTGTTTTGCTACAGACCTCAAGACTTTCGTCGAAGCTTAGATGGCGGCAATCCCTTCGCTATCCGAATCCCTTAGCTACACTTGTCTTAACCGAACTCCCAAACTCTCAACCACGACTCTTTCTCCCCGTAGAACTTCCGCCACTCCCGCTTTTTCTCCAAAAGAAAAACTACACAACGACTCTTACTCCTCCTTCTAATCCCACCGACCTCTCCTATGTAACAAATAACAAACCCAATCCCCCATTAAGCATTCCAAATCACATATAAAACCTCCACCCTGTATTTTATACTTTACTTTGGTAGTAGTTCGTTGGGCAAACTACGAAGCGATAAAAAAAAATTCACACCTTGTGTATTCCATGCATTTTACTTTAGTCTTCTCTTTTCTTCTTTCTTTCTTCCTTCTTCTTGTGTTGTTAATGAATTAATAAGTCATCAAATATCATAGCGAATAAATGACGCGGATACAACGAGCGACCCTGATATTGTGCCTTGTTCTATCTATACCGGGTTCCTAAGGAAAGTGTCACGGCGGAGGATATTAAACCAGAAAAAGGAAACGAACGAAGACTATGCTCTACAGTCCACTGCAGGCTTCCACGAGATTTTTTTTAAAAAAAAAAAAAAAAAATCCTGAGCAGGCCAATCGTTTTCTGTTTCTAATTGTCTCCACACAGGCAAAATACCTTCGTGGACAAGAGGGGGCGGGGGCTCCCTTTCTGGGCTCTTGGGACACGGGTTTTGACACCATGGGGAACTTTTCCAAATTATATCAAGAAATTTAGTATATATATATGTGCATCGTAGCTAACGCATGCTTCGCCCCGCTGGAAAAATAATTTTCTCGTCGGAAGACACTCGCATGATAATCTCATTCCATTCAAATAAATCCATTGACTCGATTGCTTGATAGCTAGTTCTAAATAAACGTCATCCCCGCCCGAAAGATGGTGAAAAGAGGCCGTGAAAACACCCGAAAGTCATAGATACATGCATCATGCATACATACTCAAGCAGCGCTCAAAAGCACGACAGAAAAAAGGAGAAAAAAACGAGAGAGAGAGAGAGAGACAGAGAGAGAGAGAGAGAGAGAGAGAGAGCGATAAAAAGGGAACAGAAAAGGAAAAGGGGAAGAATAGCCTCGCATCAAGTTAAAAATTCGGATGGGAGAACCATCCCTTTCACTTCAAAACTCCATAGCGCTCGCACCACTGGCCTCCCAACCCTCGGCGTCCCTGCCCCTCTTCCCCGCTCCAGCCCCCGCTCTCTCTGCCTTAAGCAGCCCCGCCACGAACGAGCGGAAATAATCAATATACGGCTTCAGGCTAGTCTTCTCGTAGTCCTGCACCCGCCTCCCTTTGCCATCGACGTCGGCTGCGCTGGAGAGGCCGGCACCACCAGCACCAACACCAGCACCAGGATCAAAATCAACATCCCCCGCCATCTGCTCATCTTTCACAACGTCATTCATCCCATTGCTTCCATTCTCCCTCGAACCACCTTCCCCGCCATCCCACGCGTTGATCTCCGCAATCAGCTCTCCGACCGTCGGCACACTAAGAGGGTCGAACTGCTCCACGCGGCGGATGTCGATGGGGACACACACGCGGCCCGTGCCCGGGTGCACGACAAAGGGGCTCTTGAGCAGATGGATGAGTTTCTTGCTCACTTCCGCGTCCAGGCGCGGGTAGGTGTACTCCAGCGCGATGTCCTGCTTCGCTTCCAGGAGCGCCTTAGTGTCCAGCGACTGCTGCCCGGCTGCCGCGGCGCCGCGTGACTTGGCAGACTTGGCCACAGCGTCGATGTCGTTCCATTTACTGGTGCTCGAGCGCTCGGGTGCGGAGTCCCATTTGCGCCGCAGCGCGTCCGCGAGCGGTTTATCCGGGAGCAGGGCGAGGAGCTGTTCGGCTTGTGCCGGCTTGCTGAAAGTGTCCTGCGCTACGAGGATGGTGGAGGCGAAATGCGGCTTGAGGATCTCGAGGCTCCGCGAAACGTGCGGGTGCAGGGGACGTTTGAGGTTGACTTTCTTGCCGCTCTGGCTGCCGCCGCGGATGACCTCGAGGTAGCCTGCGATGGCCTTGCGGCGGTCGTCGGGCAAACTGCGGGCGCGCGGGTCGCAGACCCAAGCGTGCGCGCCGCGCCGACCCGAGTAGACCCAGAGAATGTGCTCGAAGCCGAAATCGTCACGGAGAGCCGTGTCGATGACCTTGATGGCCATGGTGACGAAGGCCCAGCATTTCTGGCAAATGTTTGCCTTGTTGCAGCAGGTGCGGATGTCGTCGTAGTCTGTCAGGTCGATGTCGAAGACCAGTTCCTTGGAGACAGGCTTGAAGAGGCTGGCTTTGCGGAGGGTTTTGCGGTCGCGTGGGTTGGTGCTGTAGACGGGTCCAATTTCGAAGCGAGAGGGTTTTAAGTGGAGGATTTCTTTACGGAGGCTGTAATTTTGGTCTGTTTAGTGTTGCTCTTGTCTCTTCGTTTTTCACCTCTTTTCCATCGTGCGCAGCGTTCCAGTTGTTGGGTGATGTACATACAGCTCTGCATTTGGGAATGATTGGTAACGTAGATAGGCATCGTTTTGAAGAGTGAATGCGAATTCCCGGTTGCCAAAATCCGGCGAGGGTTTCACATCATGATTGAGCCATTGGAAGAGATATTTGAACGGAAACAGGCGTAAGTAGAAGGCGTACATCGTCTCGGAGTCTATTTGCACCGGAGCGGGCCCGGGCGGTCTAGGCGAGGGAGTTAGATCAGCATTGTCTGCATATTTGGGCGGGTGAGAAAGCAGTACTTGAGTGGTGGCTCTGGGGAGCTCTCGAGCTTTGAAGTCACAGCTGCGCTGGACGTCGGAAATTCATCATCGTCATCGTCATCGCCGAACAGGTCTTCTAGCTTGACAGGCTCTGAAGTATCCGGTTGTGCAGTGGTAGTTCTAGCGGGGTCATCGGCGGGGTCATCTTCAGGCCCATCTTCAGGCCTGACATGGCCTGTGTCTTGCTCCGAAGCACATGGCAAAACCTCCTTGCATTCTTGGCCAGCATTCGGCATGATGAGAAGCGCAGAAAGATATAGACGACAGCTGCTTTGTGGACACTGTGCTGGCTGTCTCCATCTGATGTCGAATATCTGTCTTTTCTGCTGAGACGCGAAGGCGCGACGCGGATGTAATTAAACCCGATTAGGAAATAGTGCCGCGCCTATTTTGCCGCGCGACTGAAGCGTTGTTATTGGCCAGCTAGCGCGGGGAATGCGCCCCAATGAATGAGCCTCATTTCGCATCAACTTCTCAAGTACGAAGCGTGAACAAGATCGAGATGCTCCTCGCATCTACGCAGGGACAACAACAAGATAACAGGACTTGACCTGCATATATATCTAGAAGCTATACGGTGGATGGCGATTGCGAGGTTCCTGGAGAGGGGCACTTGCCTCTGTGAGTCACATAATGTGGCCCTGGCTCTACTTCCACAGTGTGTGTCCACTTCCCCGGGGTGGGCCCACGTTGTCGTCATGGACAGAAGGGTTACTTTGCAGAGCATGGAGTTTCTCCTCTGGACCAGGCCTGTTTGGGGTGTTCATTGTTCTTTGCGTGCGGCTATCTTCGGGCTTGGTCGTGACCGTGCTCAATTTGTGGGCGGCTCGGTAAGCAGCTAAGTTGATGGATAAGCGGGGCTAAAGATCCTACAGGGCGGGCCTTAACCGAACTGGGCTAGAAATGACGCTCAAAGCCGAATGTCGACGGGTTAATTAAGCTGCAGGGAAAAATCTGTGCTCCGTCCTCCAACAGTCCTTCGCAGTTGACCTGGTCTGCATCAATTGATCCTTCTGTTGCAAGGGCTGTCCGCTGGTCGAATTCCCATCTGCTCTTCGATTGCGTTGGAAAGAAAAAAGAAAAGAAAAGAAAAGAAAAGCAAAAAGAAAACCCTTGCCAGTTGCCACTCCGGCAGTACTGAGCAAGCTGCAGGCATTGGAACCCCTGGAATTCTTCGGGAGACTAGTATGCGGTCGGAAATTCATCGTCGAATGGACGCAACGGATCTCGTCACTCTGTATAAGAGCAACCTACAGAACTGCGTACGATATCCCCTCTAGATGTACTGTACACGGGCATTATACAATATACATTATCCAGCTGGTAAGAGTCGACCGGAGCCCGCGCCCTCTCTATCATGAAGTCATGAACAGAACGCTGTATCCCCACTCGAAAACCGACCTACATATCTTTGATTTCAGAATACTTTCTGCCCTTCTCCCCATTGCTCGCCAGCGCCTGGCCGAAGAAGCATAGAGTGGCGGGGTTCGTCCTGGTATCATTGCATAGCTTCCCAGCGTCATCGCATGGTGTGATCGAAGCAATTTTGTAATAGCCTTTCCAGAATACCCAGGAAGACGGTTAAACGGATGCGAGTGCCAGTCGATCCTGATGACTTCACCAAAAGCTTCCCTACGTTGCTGTGACATGGAACCGGAGGGAAGGGCCCTCTTGGGAACCCCAAGCCTGCCATGGATGATGATTTATGATTGAGCCATTCCTGCAGTGGAGAATACGGCTGCCCACGAGTCCTCGCAGTAATGACGCACCATTAATTCTTCGGGAATGCGTCAAATATTATATACAGACAAACTGGTGTCGGTCAAGAGTCGCAAGGCGGTTTGAGATCTAGAATCGACAAAGAAGCCCAAACTTAATGGAAGGTGGAGTTAAAGGTAAATTTTATTTTATTTTTTTCCCTCGCTTTTCTATTCTTTTCCTTTTTGTGAATTTGGTATGAACTCACTCATAATAAGCACTCACTCACAGTAGGTAGCTTTTTGAACATTCGCGGGTAGGATTTAGCGTTGATGTAATTATAGCAACTACTGCTGAAATATTTTATACAATGGATCCCTGACGATTCTTCTCTAGTTTAACAAGATGCAATCCGCTAACCGAAAAGGCCTAGATAGAGTCGGCTTACTCGTACATAATACAGCGGTAATTCCACGTCACGATGGCTCTTTAAAAGAGTACCCCAATATCCCTATCCCTAGTTGTTGCGCTCTCCTCAAGTGAGTCAGTGCCATTGTCAATGCCAAATCGCAACCCATATTCTCCCCCTCCGCAGACCCTTTGTCGAAATGAGCGGAATCTCGGTGCAACCGCCGCCGCAAAAGGAACCTCACAGTCCCAGCCATGCCATTGCCAGCGAGCCATGCGGAACAAAGCCCGAATGCGTTGAGACGACCACTTGTGTCGACCCTGAAAATGAATCGGTGGAAAATGTCGCTCCCAATGATGGCATGAAGAAGAAGCCCAGCGCTGGGATAATCGTAGCGGCGTCAAGCATGGTTTTCATGAACTCGGCCTTGAACGGTATGCTGACCGTGGGCCTGCCATCGATTGCGCGGGATACCAGATTGCCCGACAATCTCATACTATGGTGAGGGCAATTTTATTTTTGTCGCTTCTCTTTTCTGTTCCTTCTTTTCGCCGTCCGTCATGTCCCACGGCTTTCCTTCTTTCCGTGCTCGAATATATATCAATGTTGCGTTTTTTTTTTTCAAATAACTAAAACCAACCTCAACAGGCCAGCATCCGTTTTCGGCCTGACCTGCGGCTGCACTCTTCTGCTATCCGGGTCCATTGGTGACCTTATCGGCAGCCGCAGAGTCTACCTCACCGGCGGCCTGCTGCTCTCCGCCTTCACTCTGGGCTGCGGACTAGCGAGAACCGGTATCCAGCTGATCATGTTCCGCGCGATATCCGGCATTGCCATCTCGATGTGTCTGCCCACCGCCGTGAGCATCATTACGTCCTCGTTCCCCAAGGGCAAGCGGCGGAACGTCGCTTTCGCCTGCCTGGGCGCCGTTCAGCCGGTGGGCTTTTCGATCGGCCTGACTCTCGGCGGTGTCCTGGTTGACACCCTGGGCTGGCGATATGGGTTTTACATCGTCTCCGGCGCCATCGCCCCGTTCCTCCTCCTGGCTTTCTGGGGGATTCCCAAGGACCCCCTCAAGACAGCACCCATCACGCGGCAGCGCCTGGCCTCCGAAATCGACTGGGTAGGAAACGTCTGCATCAGCGCCTCGCTCGGAATGTTCTCCTACAGCTTCGCGTAAGTTCAGCCCCCCGCCCCCCCAAAAAAGATGTCCTGAATAAATTAGTTATATATTAGCCACATAACACACACGCAGCGCATGACTTACGCATTTCAACATATACCTTCTAGAGTAATGTCCGGCGACATCAAATCCCTTATCCGCCCGGGAAACCTAGTCATCCTCATTCTCGCCATCCTCTTCCTCGCCGCCTTCATATACTGGGTAACCCGCCAGGAATCCCTCAACCGCATCGCCCTGATCCCGCCTTCCCTTTTCCGCTCCACCCCTGACAGCCCTAACCGCGCCCGTAACTTCTCCGCAATCTGCATCTCCGTCTTCTTCACTTGGGCCATCTTCAACGCCAACCAGTACTTCACAACCCTCTACTTCCAGAAGATCCAGCACCTCTCCACGCTCGAAACATCCGCCCGTTTCGTGCCCATGATCGTCTCCGGCGCCATTGCGAACATCATGACGGGCCTCACCGTGGGCCGCGTCCGCGCTGATATCCTCTGCGTCGGCACCGCGGCCATCTCAGCCATCGCGCCGCTGATGCTGGCCGTGGCGGACCCGTCCTGGTCGTACTGGGCAGCGGCATTCGTTGCCACAACCGCTATTCCGATCTCGGCAGACACGCTCTTCACGATATCCAATCTGGTCATCACGTCTATTTTCCCGCCCAAAACGCATGGGCTGGCTGGCGGGGTATTCAATACCATTTCGCAGATAGGGATGTCGGTGGGGCTGGCGGTGACTGCCGTGATTTCTAGTTCCGTGGCGGAGCATGAGAGGCGGCAGGTGGCAAGTGGTGGTGATAACGATGGCCAGGGTAAGAATGACCAATATGCCCTGCTGCAAGCGTATAAGGCTACGTACTGGGCGTTGTTTGGGGGGAGTATTGTCGTTGTCGTGCTGAGTTGGTGGGGGCTGCAGCGCATTGGGAAGGTTGGCCTTAAGGATCGAGTGAGGCCGGTGGATTATTGAACGAGGCCTTTTTCTCGAGGATCAGTCAGCGTTCCTTTTTCAAACGGCGGGGGTTGCTAGGGAATACAGAGTTAGAAAATATGTATATATGATATATGAATATGTGATAGATAAGAGTGAACGTGATAGTTTTAATTTAGAATTATTTTGGATTAATTGATTCATCGCTAAGGCTTTCTAAGCTTGCCTCCATTCAACATGAAGAAGGACTGGATATAATAAACGTAATGCTTCACCATACCGGGACACCGCACTTCGAGGGTTCTTCCTATTCGTTTCAATGCGCCGTCACAGGTGTGCTGCTAACCTCGGGTTTCTCCTTCAATAAACCTTGGGGTTCTTCCGCGACCTGATTATTTCGCGCCTGCTCCTCTCTGATTTTCTGGAGGAGCGCGGGATACTATGGTTAAAACAGAACAAGCAGGGTCAGTATGTATGTATCGTCAATATATGTAAACCAAAATTAGAAATATATACATACCCAACGCTCCCCAACATCCGGATGGCTCTTGATCCGATTCATCAGCGTTGCCTCCCCCAGATGCCCCCACCTCCCCTTCGAAAACGTAAACTCAATGTCATCCTGCCGGATGCCGTTGCGCCTGATAACTTCCTCGCGCAGAGCTTTGACGTGCGCTGGTACGTCCATGCTCTCGAATGTAGCATCGTAACTTACACCCTGGAAGAAGGGAACGCTGTAGCGGGCACCACTGCCCCGAGCGGGGCTTAGGACGCGGTGGGTCGTGCTGTATGTACATGCTACTTAGCCGATGCCCCAAAGTTCCAGGACGCCCAAGGGAAAATATATATAAGAAAGGCCTCAAAATTCAATACAAAACCAACCTCTGACAGACTCCCTGCGTCATCGCCTCCAGCCCCTGCCCAATCGCCACGACAAACGTCCCATCGATGGGCGGACAATCCACCCAGTCCCCCCGATGATTCTGCACCTGCAGCCCCCGATGGTGGCTCGCCTGCAATAAATAGCTCGTGAGCATACTGTCCTTATGCGGACCTACGCCCTGGCCCTCCCCTTCATCCCCCTCCACACCCAGCTCTTGAAGGTCTGGATACTTCACAATCTTCAACTTGTGTTGCTGGCCCTTATCGAAGAAACGCTCGAAGGCCTTCGACGGCAGCCCGATCGCTTCAGCTACGAGCGATATGAACTCCATGCTGATGGCGCCCATCTGGGCCATATACTGTTCGTAGACGGGGCGAAAGCGGGGGAGATAGCTGCTATCTGGCCATTGGTTGGGAGCTAGGAGATTGTGGTATAGAGGGTCGGATGGGGCGGGGAGGGGGTGTGTGGTTGACAGGTCTATTTGTTCGCGCCAGTCGGTCTTGAAGCGTGTTATTTCATTGCCGAGCCGCGAGTAGCCTGTTGTAAAGGGGAAGAAAAGAAAAGAAAAGAAAAGGCACTAAGATCAGCTATTTTCCATGCTTCAATTCTTTTTTTTTTTTATATATATGTAAGTGCATTACAAGCTCATGCGGGCAGCGTTGTCATACCCAGAAAACTAGGCGCATTCTTCATCTCGACCTCCAACTTCTTCTCATCTGGCAATTCGAAAAACCTCCTCCCCTCCTCAATAACCCCCTGGATCAGCTTGTCGTCAACGCCGGTGTTCTTGATATAGAGGAATCCGACTTCCAGAAGCGCATGGCGCAGGGAGTCGAGGAAAGCCGGCTTTGTCGCGGGGTCGCGCGCCTCCGACAGGTCGAGGATGGGAATGGAGCTGAAGGACATGGCTATACATGTATGTATGTGCTGATATATATGTTGAAATAAACGAACATGGATGCGACGGCGGGGTATGCAAGTTGTATATATATGTGTGGGCGTGAGGAGATCGAACCCTTATGCGGTGGTGTCATGGTTGGCGGGAATTGCGGGCGTCTTGCGTGAGGGGAACAGGCAACTAAACATTATGGCCGGCAACTTGGAAACAAAGTTTAGCCAACTAGTTCTACTGTCAATGCCGAGAAGCTGAGAGACTCTGGATATGCAACAGTCGCGGACGCTGGTGGAGAAACCGATATTGCCGGTCAGCATGGCGAAATTGTTATCTACGTGAAGCATAACTCCAAGTTAACTCAGGCGAAAACATAGATGAAGAGACATGTTAAAGTACCCCTCATGCCCCATGATGGCCGCTATACGAGATATGCTCACCAGAAACTTATATTCCACTTATATACGCAAAGTCCCATTTGAAAAAGAAAGAAAGAAAGGAAAAGAGCCCACGTTCTCAATTCAGTACATGCAGAATCTTCTTTGATACGCTAGATCTATTATACCGTAACAGCATTCGCATTTGCCCTACTAAAATGCTTAACAACACCCTCAAAAAAGGTATCAACGCCCGGCAAAACAAACGACGGTCCGACATCAAAGATATCAGTCAAGCTTCCACCCTCCTTTGCTTGTGCCGCTTCCTGACCACGGCCGATTTGCCCTGTTGTTGGTAGGGATGCCGCCGCATCCGCTCCAGCAGGCGATACGCGTTCGAGATGCCCATATGCGCCGAAAATGTTCTCCAGGCCCGTTTGTATTAGGGACGAGGAAGCGTCAGCCGCAATCTGGGGTACGAGTTGTTTCCAATCACCCGAGCCAATCTGCTGGATCTGAGCGGCCGCATCGATCAGGACATACTCGCCAGTTCGGAGATCAGAGAGGAGAGCACGACAGGCATAGTCTAGGGTCGATTGGAAGACAGGTCTCAGGGATTTAACGTCGAAAATGGCCAGCTGATGGCGGGCCTTCCCTCGCTTTTGCTGCTGCGGGTGCTCTTTGTGCGACTTGCGGCTACCTTTCCGCTTAATGCGGGTGAATGAGATGGCAAATGTTTGGCTTTTACGGTTCACGGCAAGTATCTTTGGTCGGGTTCCCTTTGGATCAACTGCGTTGTCTTCCATCAGCATTGTCAGCTTGACAATGTCGGCCACTGTATCCCACACTACCAACTGGTCTGAGAGGACGACCAGGTGCCGATCCAAAAAGCCCAGCCCGCGCGGTGTGCCTAGGTAGAGGTTGTCCCGCGCGTGGCAGATCTCCCCGTTCTTGGGATTGATGAGATAAACCAGTCGCGCTCCGCTCTGGTCAGTCCAACAGACAGCAAGAACCGAACCATCGTCTGAAAACGCGAGGCTGCCCACTTTGGAAATTACTGCGGATTCTGATTCCTCTGAGAATCTTTCGAGCGCGATGCTGTGAACGGCTCTCCAGGTTTGCAGGGTTTGATTCTGTTTGTCTTTGATCGTCTGGCCACTGCGATAGCGAGCGTTAGGAGACCAGATTCGAACAACGGCATCTTCCCCAACAGTGACAAATGCGGAGCCTGCGGGATTAGCCACTAGATCCAACACCTGCGCAGACCCGAACGAAGGATCGAAATGAGGCGCATCAATTCGTGTACTTAGTTCCCACTCTCGTGCACTTTCATTCCAGCGCCAAAATTTCAAGAATATTTCTCTCCTTTCCTTTTGAGGGGTAATGCTCGGTGGGTACAACACGCTCACGTCTTGGGAATACTGCAACCACTCATCAACCGTCGACAGCCACTCTCCATCTGAAGTTATACCAAGGAACTTGACATCGGGTGTTGTTAACTCCGTTCCTTGCGGCCCGGTCTTGACGATAGTGGCATTTGTTCTCGCAAGTGCTTGACGAGATACTTGCTGGTTGGTGAGTACATTGAAGGTCTGAAGCGACGATGCGCTGGGGGAACTATCAGGGGATCGGGCGGGAGAGGAGGGAACCGCTGCAAGGAGATGTTCGGATTGTACGGGGTGTAGAACAGCAGGCAAGGAAACTGTGTTGGGTTCGACGTATTTCGAGGTCGATGACTTATCCTTTTTGCGCCCTTGTGATGGCTTTCTCCTGGCGACGTCATCCACTTCTGATGGTAATTGTACGCCGCTCACGCTAGCAATAGGGCGCAACTCTGATGTAGACAGAACCATGGCAGAATTATCCGCAAGTCGGATTGCATAAAATTTCCCTGTACGAGATACGACAATGGAGCAGATGTGGGACGAAAGATGGGGTAAGAACTGTTTCCTTCCAGTATCAAGCTGATATTGTACGATGACAGTCTCCGAACCACCCGAGATAATATAGTTTCCTGCGTGCACAAAGATTAGCTTCAGTGCCTAGTGATTCTCTTGAAATGTATTTTGGTTATTTACCGTCTCGAGACCACTTCACTGTCTTGACCGCGTTCCGATGCCAATGTAGACGGTTTGTCGCTAAACTTGTTCCGGCCTCGGATTTGTTCTCAGTTCGTAGCAAAGAATTGAGGATATCATGGTAGATCAAGATTGCACCCTCCACATCTCCGACGACAAGGTCCACTACTCCCGATGTCGGAGAGGACATCTGGTCCGATGGCGAACGTTCGCGGATATCACAGCAAGTAATAGCAACAGACAAAGTGACCTCCAGCCAGGTATACTTGATCGAATCCCACGCTTCCAATCGCAGTCCAGCTCTGTATCCCACAAACAGCTGATCATCAGCAATTATTATAATAACCCTTCCATCGGAGGAGACTTTGAGTTCATTCGCAGTTGCGGACATCTCCCGAATAACTCTGGTATTCCAAAAATCCGATCCCCTCTTGGAGTGCATGGTCATCTGCACTTCCCCTGAGCCTGCGGAATTCATTGAGACCACAACATCCTCATCAGGGCAATCCTTGCCACTCGAGCTGGTACAGATGTCAATAGCAAATATTTCGCCAGAAACATTCCATGTCTCAATATGCTCCCCCGATATCCAGTCCCATTTCATAATAGCTCCAGAAACAGTCGACATGTAAAGATGCTCCGGATTGACAGGGGACAGTTTGCAGGCAGTAATACTCCGCATTTCGGGTTGTATCTCCAGCGTCCGTACCACACTGGAGGTCGCTACAGAAAAGACCCGAGCGAAAGCGTTCGAGAAAAGGATAAAATGCCTATGTTTATGTTAATACCGAGGTGCCGTACTGCGAACGAAAGGAGCAAAGCTACTCAGCACTCACTTCTCATCGGGTGTGATAATGGTGTCAATATCAGCAAATCTGCCGCCCACAGTGCGTAACACGGACCATTGTGCTGATTTCGATGGGTTATTGGAAGATTGAAATTCTCCAGACGATTTCCCCTTGTGGCGCCTTGATACAGCGGTTGTGGATTTAGTTTGAGAGACATCACCAGCGACGCTCAGGGCGTTATCCGCTGGCTGAGAACCTTTTTCTTTCCGACCATGTTTCTCCTTGCTCCTAGGCTCCGTCACTGGTGTCCTTTGGTCCACGTTGCTTTCTTGTTCTAGGGATCTGGCAGGAGTGTTCTCTTGTTTCGTAGGCTTCAGCGACGCAGTTTTCTCGTTGCCGACGACAGAAATATCACGACCGATCTTGCGCCGCTTTGTCCGACTCTGCTCAGAGTTGATTTTCTGGTCATCTTTTGTATCGTCAACGACCAATTGCCGTTTATCCACTTTCCGTGCGGGGGAAATTTTTGAGATCATTCTTCTGAGGCTCGGAGATGGGGGCTGACAGGTCGACTCAAATGGTGCTTGTCAGGTCCCAAGCCGATATCCTGAAACGAGAGGCTGCAAGGCAAATACACGAGCTATATCTGCGAGTCCCTATCTATTCCATGGAGTTCTAAATAATAGTAGCTGTGCGTAGGACACCCATTCCCCTACCCCGATGTTATTTCCTCGTCGAAGGGAAAAAATAAAATATGCATTTGGAAAAAAACAACCTTTGGGGCTAAAAAAGTTTCCGCCGGCAGAATTCGACACCGCCAACCCACTTATGTAAGCATTCAAGAAAATCTTCGGGATTTCGAGAATTCCATGTCGCAACTCAACTACAGCTATCTGAACTCTTTGCTCGAAGCTTTTGTCTCTATCGCTGGAATCCGCGAACTGCTGTGCACATTAGGCCCCGTCTCCTTATACAGGAATCGGATTCACTCCTCTACGCAGACTCCTACATCTCCGATCTCCAGTCTCCTCGCATCAACAACTTGCGGCCGAATCGCCTTCCTCCCGCCAATTCAAAATGATAATTCCCGTCCGCTGTTTTTCATGTGGAAAGGTGTGTGTGTGTGCCTTGACTACGAATAGCGGTTTGCATTTTTTTCAAAGCCACATCTCACATTGGACATAGGTTGTTGGTGACCTCTGGGAACGATATCTAAAATTACTTGATGAGGGCGTACCTGACGGGTGAGTAGCTTAGCATTGAACCTGCATATATCTGGGTAAAAAGGAGCTCTGTCTGATAAGGGGTAAATGGCACACAAACAGGGATGCGATGGATCAGCTTGGCTGTAAACGATACTGCTGCCGACGAATGCTCATGACCCATGTTGACCTTATTGAAAAGCTGCTACGGTAAACACACACAACCTATCACGTTTTCTCTTTTCTTTTTTGCATGCATGTTTTGTTTCTACTGCTAATCATTTGACGAATGGTATTTCTAGGTATAACCCTGCGGAGAGAGACCGAGCGAAAACCCAGCTGTAGCTGCTACTTCAGCCCGTTAGGCAATAAAGAACCTGTTCCTCGACCAAGTTAATGAGTTTATGTATTCAAAACTCCGCAAACTCACAATTCCTGAGATATACATATTCACAACGTATTTCACCCCCTTCGGACCTCCTTATTAACTTCGTAATGATGGCCGCCCTTCCTGTGCCTGCCTCGCTTCTACGAAACGCCATATCCAACCCATCTATATCTCCTTCCTCGGGTAGTCGGCAAAACTCGATATCCTTTTCATTTTTTGTAAACTTTATTAAATTATGATTTGACGAACGGCCTCACAAATGTTGTATATTTCTTATTTCTTCTTAAGGGAGGGGGCTTATAGAATACTAGGGAGGAATCAATCCTTCCCGCACATGGCTACCACGCTTTTGCTCTTCTTTTTCTCTTTCTCTATTTCGATTCATACATGGGTCGCTTCTGGTGTGAGCCCGCTAAAGGCGCGCTAATGCATCCAGTATGAGGATTTGTTCGTCGATAATACTGAGAAAGAGCGGGGATGGCCACGGTGCATTTGAAGTGTTTCACTATGAAATGAAGACTGAAAATGAAAAGAAAGAGAAGATAATTATTTCCCTTTTTCCATTAGTCATTCATTATTTGGATCAAATGTGCAGTACGGAATACTGCCATAGTTTATCAAATAAACATCAGACCGACGGATGAGCTGTTGTTTCTTCGCGGCGGAGATGTCGAACTACTACTCCTTTCCCCTCTCTTCACTCATGATCATTTCCTCATATCCAACAAATGGTGGGGAACTATGCAATATTGGATTTAGCTCCTCACAGGTTTTGGGGGCCAAATATCAAGCGACCGTGCTGCACGTTGCAATGGAGCATGGTTGTTTGCTGTGCAGCAATTGCCGAACGAGAGGACCGTTATGGGCTAGATCAAATATAAATCATTTCACCGAGGTCACCCGCATCAAATCACGGATTATTACCAGGTAGAAAAACAACGAATGATCAATTCACAGTAATATTTCAAGCAAAAATTGTTTTTCCCCCCTCAATCGCGCGTCTCTGTGTCTCGCCGTTCAGCGGCCCCTTCGTTTATCCCGAGAAGAAGCGCATTAACGGGTGTTCTCCTCTACTGTGCGTATGAATTCATACCAAGAAGACAGCTGAACAACGCGTGGGAGGCCCAACTCAGGAGCTCAGAGAGGAAACAATCCCCGCCCAGGGCAGAGTGTACCCACAGCAGATAGTCATACATAGCCTGCTGACAGAATGCGGGAAGTTTAATCATCCCTGACAAAAACATCAGCACTAATAAATAAATGGTTCGTCTCGAAAACATTTTGAAGGATGGAAATATTATTGGGGGCATCGAAAGGGTATTTCGTTCCAGCCCACGCTATTGTGTGAACAAACCCATTCTACGGGGATTCTTGGGCTGTGGGCGATGGCGGTTTTGCTGTCCCACGCCATTGAGAATCCATTCGTCAGAAACAACTTTAACTCCGCTGCTGGGACCGGGAAGCTTGGGACTCGGGAGTGTTCGTCTCAACTAGGGCAGGGAATCTTGATTGTCTTGGGAATTAAATCAGTGCTAATCATCGGAAGTCAATCATCAGCAATGAATTGGCCCCCAACTTCCCCAGAACTCAATCAACAGGCGGTGGGATGGTGTCGATGCTCAGGCAGCCCACCGTCAATCAAAGCGTACGTGTAGATTCTAGCTGAGCTGGCGTTCGGGGCCGAGAGGTAGGTCTTTCAGCAGCCACTGAGGCCTCAACCCTGATCTCGATTATTGCAATGTTGCTGTATTTTACGCTGGTGTTGGGTGTATTCAGAGAGCGAGAAGGGCAGCCTTGCCAACCCTCGGGGTCTTGAGAGTGCGCAAGCCAACCACATCAGGGATATTTAGTCTTGTCGAAGCAACGCGCGATGCCACTAATGCAGCTGTCGAGAACCAACTCGGGCTGTGACTGGTGGACGCGGGCTCTGGGAAGGTCTTGGTGTCGGCCATCACTTTTTCCCAGCGCTTAAGCATCTTCGACTGTTTGCAGCGAATCCCTCTCCAACAGTCTTGCGTCGTTGGCTTGATCATTATTGGCCCGTCCTTGCAGGGCATTACCCATGCTCGAGTTATCGGCTCGTTGGATTCTCGACTGGCCTTCAATTCCCTCTCCTTAGGCAGTACTCCGTAGTCAGTCTTCCGTCGAAAAGGACACGAACGAAAGCAAACGGACAAACCGGGGAGACGAAGAATCCAGCCAGACGGACAAGCAGATACCACACCCTCCGCAGCAGCTGTGCCTGTGGGACTCGTGCAACCCGTGGACAAAGCATCAGAAAGCCGCAGTCGACAGCATCGCAGCCCGCTAACGCTGCCCTTTGATTCGGGTTCCCTGACAGGACACTAACGAGCTTTTGGCCCCCTCTCTTTGTCCTGGATCAACATTCCGCTCAAGCCTCTCCCTCTCCATATCCACCCAACGGGGAGCCAGACGACAGACTATCCTTTGCCCAGACCGGATAGCACCAGCAGCAAAGGGACGTGCAGTGGAAGAAGACCTGTGCGGCCCAGCAGGTTAATAATAATCGCATTGGAAACCTGGTTCGTGGTTTGCGTGAAGAACCAGCATCCAGCATCCAGCGCAAGACGCAGACGTCTGTTGGTCCTAAGCTCCAGCTCTTCACATTTTATCTCCTTGCTCGAAAATTTTATGCTCGACCGTTCCATACCGTCGCCATTCCGGTGCGTATTGCCGTAGCTGACTCTCGGGGTTACTCAACAGTTGCCGGTGAGTCTCTTAACTATCCTTTGTTTGAATCTCCTGTTGGAATTGGAGCATCTTCTCTAACCTGCGCGCGGGGGGCCGATTTTCTCCAGGCTCTGGCTCGATCTATCCAACAATCGCAGACGCCCCGAATTATCCACATCAAGAGGATGAGCGTTGGATGATATTTTGTTGAATATCTCCATCCCTTCCGCTTTCCTCCCCCGCGGCATTTGAACCCCCCTCTTTATCAACCACACTCGGCTTCTGGGAACAAAAACGTCGAGATGTTGGCTGTCAGATCTCCGTCATCTGTGTCCTCCGGAAATCAGATATCTGCTTTCTCCCCGTACTCTGCTTCCCCAAGCTCCCCAACTCCATTTTCAATGTGAGTTGAAGCTCAAGAAACCAGCTACTGCTTCACAGCCTTTTTGTTTCATGCCTCTAATTATTTTTCCCCCCTCACCCCCCATAGGCAATCCGATATGCTCCCGCTGTCCCAGGGATCTCCTTCCCCATCCCAGATGTCCTCCAACTCTAGATCGAACGACATTTCCAGGTCCTCGCCTAAGGCGTTCACTCCAAATGGAATAGATCCTTCGGAGACCCAAGATACCATCACCAACGGAGACATAGACCGCTCTATCACAAGGACTGGAAGTTCACTTAGTGTATGAAGCTTCCCACTACACACCCCGCAACAGCCAAGGAGCTGGCTTCCATTAATTTTTTTGCAGATACGGACTTCCGGCGCTGGAGTAAGTGACTTCAAACCCAACTCTGACGACGACGAGGCACCCCAATCTGTAATACATGTTCCGTCCGGCTTTGGAAAATTTGTAAGCTTGCTTGTTCTCCTTCCTGTTTTCCACTTTTTTTTATTTCCTTTGAATATCGGGACACTGATAATTTAGTAGCTAGACAGTGTTCCTTCGCCGCGAGCAGAACCTACCAGATCATCGTCGGCGCTATCAGATGTGACAGTTACTTCGCCCCTAGTTGTCCAAAACGGCGACAACAATGCGGGAAAGGTTGGCTCCATCATTGACAATTTCCGATGTGAAATTCAAACTAAAAAATGCGCTGTAGAAGCCCACAACTCCAGTATCGCCTCCACCAATCACCACCACACATATTGCACCTCCAGAGGACTGGTCGGATCGAACAACCCCTCGTGCTCAGACAAGACAGGAGGTTGAAGATTTCAAGAAAAGAGCCAGGAAAAGCAATCTCGAAGGTGGGGTTGTAACCCGTAGCATTTTATTTATTTCTTTCTTTATTTACCTTTACCAGTTTTGTCAGAATCTGACTTCTGCTAGATATACCCGAGACATTTGACGTCGAGCAGGCTACAGAAGAAACGGAAAACGAACCAGAGACTCTCCACGATGGCGGGGAGATCACAACAACTACAGTTGGCAAATTTCAGGATAATGAGCAATTGAACGCTTTGAGGACGGCATTATCAGAATGCTGGACTCTGTGTAATACCCTAGCAAGTCTAAGCTACATCCATCGTGAGCGATTGTTTAACTTTTCGGGAAAGGGCGACATGCAGGAACAGGCCTGGAAATCGTGCTGGAAACTTTGCCAAAACCTTTACGAGAACCGCGATAATGACGACCATCACACCTACGTGCGGCCTACTCTAGACCTCTGCCGGGACTTTTGCCAAGCACTGTTCGAAGTTCGTGTGCGCGATAATGAAGTTGCAGACTCTGTTCTGCGTGTAAGTTTTGAACTCAATAATCACCTGTATAATACACATGATCGAAACCTTCCCGAGGCGTTCAGGGAACGGACCCTGGATTTCTACATCACTCTGTGTCATCGCCTTATGAAACAGCGGACACGGCTGGCGGAAGAAACAGACACACTACTCAGGGCCTGCTGGTCTCTCGCAGAGATGTTATTCAGCTTACGGCAGAACAAGCGGGAGGGCAGATCTCCCGATGAAGAGCTCCTCGGATCCGCGATCCAGGCCTGTTGGGAACTATGTGATCTTTTCCGCGAAGGTTGGACCCAAATTAGACCTGATCGTGGCACGCCGCGGCCCAGCCAGACGACTTTCACTCAAGCCTTTTACCAGACTCAACGATCAGAGTATCCTATGATGAATGACGAAGATACACCGGGACGCGCAGGAAATCCCGAAACCCCCACGACTATATTCGAAGATACTGCCACAATTTCACCCGAAGAAGCACACGTCCCTAACATCCTCCTCCTTGCCCCCACGCAAAACCAAGTAACCCCTCCAAAATGGTCATCAAACTCCTCCACGCTCTCAGGATACTCCCAATCCTCGTCTGGAAAAACCGCCTCGTCCAGCAACACCGTCAAAACCCCTGCAGAAGACCCGAGCCTTACCTGTCTGAAGCTCTTGATCATCCGTGCAGCCATGAACAGCGGCTTCCAACGAGGCACGACCCAGACCCTACCCGTGTTTGTCAAATCTCTCTCCTCAGATTCCTTCGGGACACAATTGTGGCAACGCACGTTACTCGACAACTATAAGAAATTAGTAGCAGTTGACTCGGCGTTCCGCGACCTCCCTCCTTCGGCGCGGGCGGGCGCGGTAGATATTGCGAACGCTGTTAGATCGATGGTTCAGCACAATGGACAGTATATGTGGTTACAGGACCTCTACCGACTAGTGTTTGGCTTCCATACCGAAGAGGCGATGCATCGAAAGAGCATTACCGTCCAGTCGTAGAGGTGGTTAAAAAAGAAAAGATGACTGGCTGTGTGAGAACAGCCATAGACTGAGCTTTTAGAGGAAAAAAAAAAAAACAAGTCTTATTTATTTATTTATTTTCGAGCGCGCTTCGCTATTTATTATCGGATGCAGCCCCCTTCGCCTTCTTACGACATTATTCTACCTTTCCTCAATCTCCGGCCCTTGTCTCTGGCTATAAATCTATATATTGTTGAGTTTGACGATATTTTATCTTCCCACATAGCCAACTGCACGTCGAAGTGGACATCCCGCAATACGTCTCATTGAACTGGCCGTGGCCCATCCCTTTTTTACATTATCCAACCCTCGTCTCTCCCGCAACTCCTCAAAACACCTCAATCCTCATCTAGCTTCTACAGATCGCGCCCTGTCGTATTATCCACACTCTATGTACCTCTCATGGATATTTTGGATGCTCGTATGATTACTTTATCCTTTATGTTTTACGAACTCAACTTCGCCAGCAAGTTCACGAGTGTTGTCGATATCCATTTTCTCCCCTCCCCCTGTCACCAAACTTTCGCCCATTCTATGCCATTCCTCCTCCTTGACGGTTTTTTTTTTCTTATTTATTTTATTTTGGAATATTTCATCAGTAGCATTCTATATACCACTTTTTTTTGGTCCGGTCTGTTCTATCCCCTGCTATCATATCCATGCATCATCCATCCGTCCATACCCCCTCGTTATGAAAGGTTTTACGAAATGAATTGATATTTAAAATATAGCTCACATTCTCTTTCTTCTTTCTATTTATTTTATTTTTTCACTCTCGTTCTCTTGTCCTTTTCTCAAACGATACCTCTATCTATTTTTTTTATTCCCCTTCATTTCTTCTTTACTTTGAGACACCCGTGAGTAAGCACGGGATATCTAGATATATAGCTGTGATTGTGACTTATACTTCTTATTTTGTTGTTACCTTTCTTTCTACATCACTGTTTGAAAATGAAAAGTGATTTATTGGTTTCTCTACATAAATGCATATATTATTATTTTTAAGCATGTATTCTTTCAAAACAACTCCTCTTTTGTTGAAAATCTCTTTTTTATTCTCGAGGAATCTGCCATCACCTTGACAATCAAAGCGAGCTAGGAGGAATGAGGAAATGAGAGAAGAATAGAGTAGACAGAGCGATCTCACAAAAATCAAGTCAATCTTTTTCAATCCGAGTGAGTTGCTGGAGCTATGCAGCTAGCTATCAGTGTAATATCCGACATTGAACTATTCAGGTTCAGCACCGGATGCAGAGCAACACAGCATCTCCGAACAATCGCCTTTTTCATTCACATCTGGTCGATTCCTCTACAATGAATCTATCCGACTCCGCGAGAGATATGTTGAATTTGATGTGGCCGCTCTCAGGGAGGCCGTGGAAACGGTTACTCGCCTCCAAAATTTGAGCGAAGTGGGCTTCAACCGCGTTTTCCTCGTTGAAATTGAGGATAAATTCGCGAGTTATTGCCGGGATTCCATTTGGCCACTCGGTACGGAAAACCTATGCGACTGGGCTGCAAGTGAAGTGGCAACTAGTACATTCCTGCGGTCTAAGGAAATAAATACCTGTTCCTAAGGTATATGGATGGTCATCGACAACAGACAATCCAGTTGATGTTGACTATATAATAGTAATGGAACATGCTCCAGGCATCGGGCTTGACAGTACATGGTTTGAACTGACGAGAAAGCAGCAGTTGAGTTGACAGTAGCAACGGAGGTCATTGATATTGAGAAGAAGCTATTTGCTCTTCCATTCAGCTCTACTGGGAGTATTTCCTTCAAGAGAGATATATAACTGCCTTCCCAGATGCGGACTGGCCTCTATCTGCCCGGGACTGCAGACCCTGATGGGGACTCTGAACCCTTTTGTATGGGCCCAATCGCGGAATACAGGTATTTTGGCATGGCAAGCGTGCCGAAATGCAACTTGACGGCGGACCTTGTAAACATCAATCATGCCACTCAGTATGCTATACTGAATCCCAACGACCTGCCCATTAGCCAACATGTGTAGGGAAGAATCCCCATGACTACCTCTTTGCGATCGGTAAACGGGAGCTGTCATGGACTCGACAATTTGGACAACCTCAGGGTGTTGATTTTCCCTCAAACCTTCTTGCAAACAATTGGCGCGATCAGATGGGATGGGTGGGGTCAGTGAGGATGGTTGGGTGAGGACAGAAGTATATATATAGCCAAGCGGTTGAGAAGAACAAGGAGATAAAAGGCCCGGTGCATGAGAGAGGCAGACCACAATGAAGTCGACTCTATGAGCCTCTGGCTGGCCCTTCCGGGATAAAAAGGAGTTCCGATAATCATTGGCTGCGAACGTTTTAAAATTAGTGACATTCCGGCCTGAGTATAATTGTGTTGTAGACAATCAACCCCATATGTATTCTTCCATTGCGACAGCGGGTCGTGGCCGTCTCAACACCCAGCGGATCCTATCAATCTCCAACCGTGCAGGGATGTCTGCACGTAGCCGCCATCGCTTGATCTGGCAAATCAGATCCCATATAGCGGTTTGAACTCTGTTCACACTTTGTACCCAATGCATGTCTTTGAAATAATCATGTCTGTTACCCAGGGAGAAAGTATTTCCTATGTGGTGTGGGCCTCACTAAGCCTAACCTTAATAGACGTGTAACAAAGGCTTCGTAGGGGATTCGTACGATCCAGGTTGGTTTCCAAGTTCGAGTCGTTCACATCTCATGAGGGACAAGAGAGAAGGGAAAGCGAACGCGAATGGTGTTTGAAGTCCGCTCTAATCGCTTGGGATGTTCAAACCACCATTATTCTATGCTGGTTGGAGGTGTCAACAGAGGGAGTTCACGTCCGTCATCTGTACAAGCTGGCGGAGATCGAGGGAGAGAAAATTTCATGATAGCAAAAGAAATCTGTCAAGTGCAGCAGAAAATGCACGCTTTGTCGAGTTTCTCCTTTCCCGTTTCCCGTTTCGAACATCCTCATCCTAGAACGCGGAAGAACGGTGAAGTGAGTGAGACTGTGAACGAACAACATGTGGTGATGGTACTCCGTACTCAAGGAATGGAAACACCTCATGGCAGTTATTACCAGTCTTCTGGGGGAAGAAATTGCGCATCGGGATCTGCAGCTTCAAAAGAGCATTGTCTTGGACTCGATTAGAGCGTACGCCATGGCAAACCGTCCAACCCCTTTGATCATAGCTGGGATTGACGTCTGTAGCTCTGGCGATCTTGGTTCCTCTAACCCAATATCATCAGCTTGTTTTCACAGGGGGGGGCAAAACTCAAGCATTTCCGCCACATGCTCGTTTATGGCGATGCTTCTCGGCGGCGTCAACATGATCCGTCTATTTCCACCTTCGCAACCGTCTCCTGGTTCCTGATTGAACGGGTCGGCCGCCGCAAGCTCTTCCAGCCCGGAACAGCCAGCTAGTACCGCTCTCCGCAGTGATCACCTTTGCCTGCCTTATCCCCGGCATGGCGGGTGGCCACCGTCAGGCCCTTCACTTCATCTACATCGCCAGCTTCTGCTCCACGTTGGCTGCCGCTTCCCATGGCTGTGCTCGGCCGAGATTTTCCCTGATCAAAACAGGCGCCAAGAAGGCCAATGAGCGCTCCACCAGCAGTGCTCAACTGGCTCTTCAACTTTGTTATTCATTGTCATGATCTGTGTCCGTCATGTTGGACGGGATTAGCTGGGGCACGTATCTTGTGTCAACGACTGCTTCTTGCCCACGATCTACTTCTTCTATCCGGAGGCGGGGGGTGCCGCATTCTGGAGGACGGAGAAGATCAGCTATGTGGCTGCCGCACAGCAGCTGCCGTACCCTCACGGCGGATGAGATCAAGCGGATGAGCGAGCAGTACGGCTTCAGTTCCTAGCATGGAGACTGGGACGACGAGGCTAATGAATAGAAGGGGAAAAAGGGGGAGGGAGGGGGCTGGAGGAGGGGGAAGTGAAAAGGAATGAGTGAGCGATCATCGACTGATTTTTGGATAAATTTTTTAAGCGCCACGTGGATACACATCTATATTATGTGGGATGGTTGATCTTGTTATTGTTGTGGTCGCTAGCTAACTATATAGGGGTAATCACGTGCGGTGGAGGGCCACCTGGGCAACTAGTGCCCAACACCCCCCCACGCGCCAACGTGCGTGATGTGTTCCTACGAATATTCCATGCTAACTATCTTAACCTAGATCATCCCAAAAACATGCTATATACAGAAATTTAATCATTCTCGCTGTTGCCAGCGAAAAGTCCTAGTAATTTAATGAAACGCCTAAATGCCACTGTGCCCAGAGGTTTGGTTAATCCGTCTGCTACCATATCCTCAGTGGGAACGTGGTTAATTGAAATAACGCCTTCGTTCAGTTGCGTGCGAGAATAGTGGAAGCGAGTGTCGATATGCTTGCTGCGCGCCGTGATCGCGGCAACGGTAGCTAGGTCGATCGAACCTTTATTATCTGCCCTGATGGGCAAGGGGTCCTTTGCTGTAACGAATCCTAGTTCCATCATCATATTGCGCAACCACGTTGCTTCGCGTACTGCTTCGCTGAGTGCCACGTATTCTGCCTCATTTGAACTTAAAGAAACACAAGGTTGTTTGGACGAACGCCATGAAATTGGTGCACCTGCTAACTTGAATATGAAGCCCGAGGTAGATTTGCGTTCGCCGTTCAACGGTCCTGCCCAATCTGAATCCGTATAACCTATCGGCAGATATGACGCGTTGGGGAATTCATCGATCTCGTTCTTGGGGCCTTCGTATAAGATGCCTAGGTCGCTCGTTCCTTTTAGATATTGTATGACGCGGAGGAGAGCCCTCCACGCCTTAGGTGTAGGCGCAGTATTCTTCTGCGCTAGTAGGGATGCTGCTCGCGCGATATCTGGGCGTAATTTGACTGCCAGATACTGCAAGCACCCTACTCCGTGTTGGTATCGTTCTTTAGTGAACCCTCCTTCTCGTTCTGATACAGGGGCATCGTCTATCTTCATCCCCTCAAGTATTGGCGTAGGGACAGGGACGGCGTCGTCTAGGCGGAAATCTTGCACTAAACGATCGATATAGCGTCTCAATGTCAATTTTATGGCGCCATCGGGGCGACGTTCAACCTCCATGCCCAAGTATTTCGAAGGTTCTTTCAAATCTTTTATTTCTAATTTATTGGCGAGGGTATCAACTAGCCAATCGGCATCTGCCGAATCTTCTGCTATAATATGAAGGTCGTCCACGTAGATTGTCATATAAAGGTGATTGCGGGACGTGTGACGCCATAGAGCAGGGTCGTAGGGGCTAGGTTTGAAGCCATTCTCGCGGAGTAATGCCGTAAGGAAATCGTACCAAATCTTAGCAGCGGGGTCCAACCCGTATAGGGAGCCTACGACAGCGCAAACCATCGCGTGTGGAGTCCCCACCTCAAATCCGGTAGGTTGCCGCATATAAATCGTTTTACCAAGTCGGCCGTGCAGGTAGGCCATAACTATATCGACCTGGCGCAAGGTCCAACCTCGCTTCGCTGCTACCGCGAACATCATGCGATTAGTAGCGTCATTGACGACGGGCGCGTATGTTTCTTCGCGTGCGCTCTTCTTTAACCAATTGCCGCACACTACCCATCGAGATTTTCGTAATATACCATCAGGATCCGCGTTGGGGTCCTGGGGGCGATCTTTTTCGACATAAACCCAGCGGCCGGGGGCCACTGGCTCACCAGAAGGGACGTCAGAACGTGGGATCATTGTCCAAGTGTTCCTTCGTTCCAAATCTGCAATCTCGCGTTCCATTGACTTTTGCCAATATTCGCCAACCCCCCCAGGTCTACTAACGGCGTCCTTATATCCTTTCGGAACGGAACCGGTGAGGGGAGAAGGGACGTAGGTGGCGAACGCTTTCGCTGGTCTTACCCATTCGGCGTCGGCTAGTTCGGGAACAGCAGCATCATCAACGAGATAAGTCGCTGGACTTGCAGCTTCGGGTGTCGTATGATTAATATCATCCTGCGGGGTTGAAGGTTCCTTTGCAGGGAAAACGACATCACTGGTGACAATTATTTTATCAGTCGTAGGACTCCAGAGGCGGTAGATTGAGTTACCACGGAATCCTATAAGTTTAAATATTTCTGCCCTGGCGGACAGCTTATCGGTAGGTTTTTGAGATCCATGAAGGTGCGCGTAAACGTCAACACCTAGCTCCCTAAAATGGCGAAGTTGGGGCGGGGCGTTGGTTAGTGCTGAGAATGGGACGGTATAGGGGCATCGCGTAGGTGCTTCTTCGGCGTTGGTAGGCCAGTATTTCTCATTATATAGGGTGGTAGATGTCGGAGTGTTGTTGGTAATTGCAACTACCGTTTCGAGAACATCTGCCCAGAACTTCTTCGGTATATCCATGCCTATAAGCACTGCCCTAGCGCGCGTCATTATCGTGCGGATTCCTCTCTCAGAAACACCATCTTGGTGAGGGGATTGGGGCGTAGTAGGTTCCCAGATAGTGCCATCTTTGGTCATCATCGTTGTCATCTTGTTTGATCGAAAGACACCATCGATATCGGTCCTAACTAGCGCCGGTGGCGTGAAGCCGAGATTTTTCATGAATTGGACCCAGTGAGCGTAAAATTCGATAGCTTGGTCCTTAGTGTGTAAAAAATAGATCCACCTATAACGGGTGGCGTCATCAGTGATAAGCATATAATATTTGGTCCCTTGACGAGATTCTATAGGGTAATCGGACATGTCATCCAGCGTACGACCGCCGCCAGCAAGGTCGATATGAACACGTTGCATTGCTCGCAACGCTCGTGGCATGGGAGTTTGCGAGAACTTGCGTGTCATGCCTGCTTTGACGCAGCTATCGCAGAAGAAGCCTGTTTTAGATCCTTTGATGCGGATGCCGGATGACGGGTCCTTCGCTAGTGCGATGATCGCGCCAGCGTGGATATGCCCTAGGGTGACGTGCCATTCCATGAGTGTTCTTGTCAGGGGGTTGCGATCGCTAGATTGATCGCTAGATTTCCCCACGGTTGTCGACATTGCGTCCCCGTAATTGTAAGATTTGGCCATAAAATGGACGGCCTGGGACGGGTGATGGACGTCTATTTGGGATTCTCGTTCTATTATCTTGTAGACCGATTCTTTGGACGTACGAACGGCGGTGAAGTTGGCACCGTTCGGGGCCCTTATTGTAAAATAAGAAGGGGTGGTGTCAGATAGTTGATATCTGAAACCTTGATCTTCTAGCTTCGCGAAGGATAGAAGGTTGACAGTGAGGTTGGGGATCCAGTGGACGTAACCCACTGAGATATCCCCCCCTTCTGATTCTAGAAGGATATCACCTATCTCCTCAACCCGTCCTACGCCACCGTCCGCGGTGGTTATCTCTAAATCCCCCTCGAACGACTTTGCGCGCACCAACGAGTGCCTTTCACCCGTCATATTAAAGCTTGCGCAGGTGTCGAGATACCAAGGTTTGGATGTTGTAGCGGACGACGCAGATAAAGCAAATGCCGCGTTGGCACTAGGTTGCGAGGCAAGGAGATCTGGCGCTCTGGTGCCAGTAGGTTTGTCGTCATCCTTGTCCTTCTTCTTATCCTTTCCCTTCTTTTTGGCACCCTCAGTGTTGTCAGTGCCCTTATTATCCTTATTCTCCTTCCTCCACCACTCAGGTGCTTTGTCAGGGTTCAGGTGATAGCAATTAGCCTTTATATGCCCTGGGACCTTGCAGTATCCGCACCGTGAGATCGTGGTGGTGGTTGTGGTGTTATCATCATTATCATTGGTGGCCGCGTTGGCTTTTGGAGCTTTGGGGCGTCCAGGACCCTCTGACTTACTCATCCGGTGAGCAATTTGTTTTGTGAGATCGTCGATATCTAGGTTGACAATCGGACCCTGACCCGTCCCGTAGAACGTATCAAGGCGTGATTTGACGTAGGTCCTCTGATAATCTCGGAGGCCGATAATAAAGAAATCATGGAGGTAGTTCTCACCGCGGTCCTCCGTTAGTTGTCGCATGCGAGCAGACAGGTAGTGATATCGACGCACGTACGCCAGGTAATCACCGTCCTTGACATGCAAGTGGGTAAGTTCTTTGAGGATATTAATCCTTTCCTCCCCTAGGGACATCGCATATACTGCGCTTATCTTGTGCCATAGGGCCGCCGCGTTGTCGGGTTGAATGGATCCCATGGTCAAACGGACAGAACCTACCAGGGATTGTAACATACGACGGAAGAGTAGCTTTGAACGTATCACCCAATATCGTTGCTCGAGTGTTGATAAACCTTCAGGTGGTTCCTGTTGGTTCTTATTGAGAATATCTGCACCACCGATCACCTCTGCATCCGAGAAGAATGCCATCTTCCACGTCTGGTAGTTGGTGCCATCGAACGTGGTGACGGACTTTGTGTTCAACGAGGCCTGCGCTTCCTTCTGGTATTCGCGAGCCAGCATGTTCGGATCTTCTTCTGGTATAGGGTTCGGGGGAGGTGGAGGTGGAGGAGGAGGTGGTGGAGGAGGTGGCGGCGCGCGTGCTGATATCAGTCGCTCGCAGAGTGCAATGAGATCTGCTGCTGCCATGGTCACCATGCCGTTAGGATTCGGCGTAGGAATCGGCATAGGACTGGGCGTGCCATCTTCGGATTCCTCGCGTTCTGGCATCTTGCCAGTATCGCGTGCTGAGCCAGAGGTTGTCATATCTTCCTCTGCCATTGCGTATTCGGTTTGATCACCCTCCGCTTCTGAGGCGGATCCTTGCTCAGTAACAGGGGGGAAGGATTGGGGGACCCTTGATTGCGAACGTAGTGTCTTCTTACGTCCTGATATGGGGGTCGCAGGTAATCGAGAACCACTCATAATCAATCTGATTTAGGAAGGTTCTGAATGAAAATAAATAAATAAGTTTTTGATCCCTTCAAGATAGTAATGAAATCTCTGCAGCAGTCTCGACAGTAATTCCGTCAATTACACCACTTTTATAGGCAAAGAGCTCTCTTTTCAGGGGAATAATGTCTAACTCATCCAATATAACATCGGTTGCAGCGTATTCTAATCAAAACGCGTCGTTTTTCTTAAAAATCTGCTATCCGGGCCATAACCTGTGGGATGGTTGATCTTGTTATTGTTGTGGTCGCTAGCTAACTATATAGGGGTAATCACGTGCGGTGGAGGGCCACCTGGGCAACTAGTGCCCAACATATTATATATCCCACTTGTCAGAAGGAACCCGGAGGAAATGATAGCATTGTTGCAAATCCTATCTATATATATGGTGGCGAGAGCATCTGAGTTTGGCATCTCGCCCCTGGTTCCAGTCAAAAGATCATAGCTACTGTGAAAAGATATTCGTCGAGCGGAGGAGAAAGCAACAGGAGAATTGAAGCAGGCCATGGGATCTTTCTCTGCTGCTGCTCTTGGGCTTGACTGGCTACAAATGAAGTTGTGTGGTATGGGAGACGAGCGAGCCCGTAGAAATACATGCACACATGCATGCCGACATAGATATAACCTCCGTTGTATTTATATGTAATCGCTTTATATAACTGTATATACACATTTGTGACAGCTGTAATCTTCCCTCACGGTCCCCGAACGGATTTTGTTCCCTTCCGCCGTCCTTTGAGTTGAGCAGTATCCTTGGGTCATCGCCGGGAAACCCGCACTGGCTGCCATAGGCGAGCTGGCGCTGAGTTTGCAAAGATTCTGAACCCAGGAGGAAGAGGAGGAGGAAGCCCGCTTTGTAGGGCTGCTGCAGGGGGAATATGGAAGACGCGATGGATGTCTTTTGTCTGTTTCATCGCAAAAAGCAATATGGAATGAGACAACTCGCAACTCGCAACCTGCGACTCCAATTGGAACTCTAACGCCAGTGACCACTTGGATTCCTGGATCAGGCCATTTTCAGGAGCAGAATACGAGGTCCTCAGCTGGTTCCGTTGGGCCATGAAGAGTATTCACGGCCAGGTCGATGTGTTTTGCCTTTCCCTCCCTGCGCTGCCACGTCGGCACGGAGCAAGATAGAGAGATAGATGGGGAGATCCCTCCATACATCCAGACATCCGCTGTGCATCCATCGAGACAGATATATGATCATCGACGACTCGTATCCATGGATCGTTCCAAGATTTGGATCTCGCGGGACAGCCCAAGCCCGCGATCTTTGGTGTCTCCGCCATGTCTCGAACTAAACACACCGCCCGACGCCACATTCGCCCGCTTGTCAAACCCAATGTCCACCAGCCCAGCGACTGGCCCAGCGACTGGCCCAGCGACTGGCCTCTGCGCGATGCCGCCATTCTTGGTCTCTTCCTTCGTGCCCTTCCTTCGTGGATGAGGCAAACTCTGGATTGCCCTTCCCACACGGCGGCTCCGCTCGAGTCGGCGGCGAACAGATCGCCCGCCCAATCGACCATTTTTCTCGATCTCTCGCTTGATCTTTCTCTCTCGATCTCTCCTCTGTTTTCTCTCCCTTTTCCTTTCTTGATCCTCTTCTACTTCCGGTTGCTTAGTTGGTTACTGTCCTTCTCGGCGGCATCACTCGGCTCCCTCCCGTCCGTCTCCTTTCGCCCACTTCTCCCTCCTCTCCTCCCATACCCGCTTCCTCGACTCATGGTGGGTCACACGCCAACTCGTCCACCTCCATGCTCTCCTCACAGTCAATTCGAAGGCCTGCCGTTCTCGTCTTCGTCGCCGTCGCCGTCCTGCTATGCCTGATCAAGTTGTCGTTCTCGCTGGATCGCCAGCCGTGGAGATCTGCTCCCACGATAGGCCTGCAGCAGGAGCACTATGGGAACAGCAACAGTCATGGGCAGCAGGGCCAACAAGGGCAAGTAGAGACCCTTGTTAAGCCTAAGAATTACAATATCACAGGCATGGTTTTTTTTGGGCGGCGGGATCGAGCGGCATCGATGAATTGCTATGTTGAGGTTGGTTTTATTTTTTTTTATCCTTCCTTATCTTTTAACCCTACATTCGCTCACAATTTGAGTAGCGGAATCTGGTAGACAATGGCGGATGGCTAGATGAAGTGCTTTGGTTCGCCAATACGAATAATAAAGAAGATCTCAAATTTCTCGATGAGATCATTGCCAGGTCCCCCCGCTATAAGAAAATTCCGATAAAAAAGCCCGTCGGATGGCCAGACTATACCAAACTCTGGAGAGGGGTGCAGAGGGGTACGATTTATGTCAAACTTGACGATGATATTGTTTGTGGCCTCCCCTCTCCCATATTTCCTGTCTTACGCGACAGGGACAGCCCGTTGAAAAGTCTTATCCACTTTTTGGTGTCATATCACTTACCTCAATCTCCTAGGTTTGGCTCGCGGACGATGCGATTCCACATATGGTCACGACCAAAATAAAATACCCGGACAGCTTTGCTGTCTCCGCGAACGTCATCAACGGCCCGCCCTTGTCTTTCCTTCACTTCCACCTCGGTGCTCTGCACCCATACTTCCCTGAACTCGAGGCAGATCCCACTTACACCAACCACAGTAGTTCGGAAAACTGGCGTCCCTCCAGCCACCCCTTCTGGTCCGGCCCGAGCACGTTCAGATGGCCGCAGGACAGAGACCCCCCGGAGGGCGGCAAACATCGCTGGCTCCGTGTCAACGACGACAGGGCGCTCCACCGCACCCCCGTCGCGAACCTGACGTACGACTTCTGGGGTCCTACGTATGAGAGCTGGGCGATTGCGGCGCAGCAGCATTATTCACTGTTGGAAAACCTGGAGCGGAATACCACAGACCTATATAAATTCCAACCGCCCTGGAATATGCAGGGCGAGCGGATTCGGATCAATTGCCTCGCGATTCTGGGAGACGATATTCTGGATACTGATGTGGAGCATTGGCCCAATAATAGAGGGGATGAAGATATGATTGTTTTGGATTTGCCGAAGAAGTTGCAGAGACGTGAGTAAAGACAATATTCCTCTCACCCCCCTCCCCCCCCAAACCCCCCCCGGTCCCCGCAACCGTCTTGGATACGTTGCTACTATTCTATGAACACTCGCTCTCTATTATTCAACTCTTGTCAAAAGAAAAGCAAATGCGACACCGACACTGACACTGTTCCGCCGTTTTCAATATAGATGTTCTTATCGAAGGCAAAGCACTCGCCGCACACTTTAATTTCATGCATCAACACAAAATCACAGCCACGGATTTACTCTCTAGGTATAACTTGTACGCGAACGAATTCATATGTAGGCACGGCAGCCAATCGAAACACCAGAACGATGGGCCGAAGCAGCAATAACTACGCGGGACGGTAACATCTCATACCTCCTCGTTTACACATATTCTATTTTTCACCTTTCTTATTCACGTCTCCCCCCTTTTCGCGAACGACCATTATTATTATTATTATATTATTATTATTTATATTGTTATTGTTATTATTAGATTATTTTTCATCTTGGCATCTTATCTATCCCCTTTTTGGAGCATACTATTTGTTGTATTGTTTATTATTTATTGGATGTGTATAGACGGCTCTTTGGGCAATTCCATCTCATGGTTCGAACAAAAGACCACTCGAACTGCCACCGTTTCGCTTCTTTTTTCCTTTTCTTTTCCCTTTTCTTATCCTTTTTGCCCTGCCGGTTTTCCTTTGTTAAACTATCCAATCAAAACTCAGTGAATAGGGATGGTGATGGTGATGATGATGACGATTCATCGGGCTTGTGCGGCGACACCAGCAGCAGTTTGGCCCTTCGGAGAGATGGGGAGTTAACTGGATAGAAACTTCCCCTCCCCCTCTTGGCTAGCAGAGTAGCCAAGCCGGTGTTCATAGGAATAACTAAATAAATAAATGTATAGGAGTCTACCCACCCTCCTGCCCGCCCACGCCTCATTTGGCCACCTGATTTGAGATTTTATCTGTTCCACGTTTATATAGTATATTTATATTATGTACGGTTCATTTCATATGGTCCAAGCAGGCTGATTCGACCATTTATTTGATGCCAAGTGGGTTTGGCTTGGTTTGGCTGGCGTTGTATCCAAGCATCGGCAATTTCCCGGTGAATTTTTTTTTTTTTTTTTTCCTTTGTGCAAAAACTTAAAGTACCGTCAACGGTTCTTTACCAGCGGGGTGGCGTTGGTCGCAGAGCATTTGAACCCGTGTCAAATTTCATGATAACACCTGTCAAACGAGTTGCTCCCGATTGATTGATATTCTGTGTGTGTGAGAAACAGCCATGTATGTACAAACAGTAGGAAGGAAAACCCTGTCCCATGTTATTTAATGGAGCAAATCTTGGCACTGAAATCATAAAATGGATGCAGTTGAAATATGTACAAGAAAATAAAGACGAAGGAATAGAAATACAAAAATAAATTAAAAAAAAAGGTCTACCAACAAACCACCCGCCCAGTACAGTATTTATTGATGATATAAGGGGGAATAGATAATAAATCAATAAATCAATAAATCAATAAATAAAATAATGACCGAGTCAGCAATTCTCAAATAAATCTCACGCAAACGGCAGCGTCGTTTGGCCCCGTTCTGGTTCGGCAAGTCTAGAGAGAGAAGAAAGAAAAGGAAATCTCACGTTAGTTTCAGGGTCACGATTTCGGGTACAGAGAGAAGAAAATAGCATACTCTTTGATTCTAACGTCTGGCGCAGGCTGGATTTCGTGTCTCGCACCTGGGGTAATGAAGATGAACTGCCGCCCAACGGACCGCCTTGCTGCTATCATCTATTTTTTATTACCACGGGGTTAGTCCGGAGAATAACACAGAAGATACAAGACGACACAAAAGCAGGCGCGGGAAGGGGGGAACCTACCAGCATCTCGATACTCATGCGCCGGTTGATAGAGTCCATGTATACGTCACTAACACGTGGGAGAAAAAAAAAAGCCAGTTAGTATGTAAACAAAAGAATGAAGAGCAGTAAGTAAGGGTATCAATCAGTCATGACATCACATACAATTCATCCAAGCAGCGGATTGGTGACCCCATGGCCTCCCACAGCGAGAGCAAAAGACATATCTGCGAGAATGACTTTTCTCCTCCAGATAGAGTCCTAGCATTTCTGCCCTTGGCACTCTCCTTGGTGATATCCGGCTCGACATGGACATCCAGCAATTTTTTCGTATGATCTGATAGAATCTGGCCGCGGAAACTTCGCTCGGACAGCAGATAGGTAAACTGGAGTTTAGCCTGCGCAGTGATGAGGGAGCGGAAATTCTCCCATCGTTTTCGCCGGTTATTTAATGTAATCTTGAACCTCTATAGAATTGTTAGCTAGGGTTTTGTAGGCACAAGGCCAGATTAGGGTTGTGACCAAAATTTGTATCATGGAAGTGATTACCTGCGCGAGTTCTTCAAGCTCAGCAACCTGGCGCCTAGCACTTTCATATTTTTCCTCTGCTTCGGCTGCTTCGGTGGCAATCTTCTCCCGATCTCCCAAACTAGACCGCATTAGCAGAGCTCTTTTTCCTGTCCCTTCCCCCCTTTGGCAAAAATGAGAAATATACATACTCTTTATCGAATCGATCAAGATCCCTCTTCAGTCTCACAAGTTTCTTATCAAGACTATTTGCTGTCTCGCCCTCAGAGACAGCCACACGTGGAGAAACCGAACTTGCCTTGGCAGTGAAGTCCAAAATGATATCGCCAAGTTCCTGGCGCTTCCTCACGATATGTGCCTTATCCCCCTTCAAGGACTCGAGCTTATCAATAACCACGTTTTTATCAACGAGAGCTTTTCTCCGCTTCTCCAGGGTTTTCGACTCTTTGGCTTCAAGTTTTTCGACCTTTTTGCGATACTCAGCGATCTCCATTTCGATCTCAGTCACTTCTCGTTTCTTCTCCTTTAGAGTCTCCATTATGCTGTCCATTTTATTGACGCTATCCTCAAACGAACTCTCGTGGGTTCGTTTTTCTCCTTCATGTTCTTGCAGGGATGTTTGCAATGCATCAAGCTTGCCGTCTTCAGTTGCATCTCCGTCAATTGCACTTTGAAGCTCCTCAACGCGATCTTCCGCCTGTTGCCAGGCAATCTTTAGCTGCTCCTGCTGTCTGCTATGTCTAACGACTGCTTGCTTGCATTTTTCAAGATGGTTGCGCGCTAAGCGTTCTTGGGTTTCCAGTTCGAGGAGGTCCTGCTTCAACCTACTGACAGCATCTTGCTGTATCCTACATGAGGCAATGAGTAAGTAACTGGGGGGTCTAGTTTTCTTATTGTGCGTAAATGGCTACGTACTTGATTTGGGACTCAATGTCGGTTTTCATTCGAGGTCGTCCTAAATATGCTTGGACTGGAGATTGCGTGGGCTCCCCCGTCCGGCTATAGGACAAGTGAATCCCTCTTCGTCGGTCTCGTTGGTCGATGCACAAACATCGCCTCACGTTTCTTGGCCGCTCGCCGTCAAACATTACAACCGAAGCATCTTCCAAGTTCTCAATGAGAAGCACCTGTTCAATGCCATTTGTTATAACCAGCTGCCGCCGAACCAAATCGTTATCGATCTGAAATGATTTTAGTAATGAAACTCAACATCGTGAATTCAATCGTTGGAGGTTCCTTACCTCTAAAACACGTAACATCGTGTCGAATTGAGGGTCTGGTTCATTGGGGGACGTATCCATATTCCCAATATCATTCCCGATGAAGATAGGACATTCACTAAATGCGTATGAAAATTAACATACAGATCAAGCACGTCGCAAAGTCAGTAAAGGCTTTAAAACCTACCATCCGACCCGTTTCATGATGCTCGATAGAATGTTGGAATCGCTTTTCGCCGTCACCACAAACCCAGTTAGGTTTGCCCCCAGCGAGCTTTCGAGGACCCCAGACCATTTCGGCTTCAACAGCCGTATATGGTTACCCAATGGCCCGACAGGTTTTCTCGAAAACTTGTACTGCTCCTGTTCAATAGCCCTTAACAACATGGGCATCTTTTCATGGAAGCCGTTCTGCTGTTGTCCTCTGTCCCGCGTGAGGCTGCGAAGTCGGTTTTCAGTTTGCTCTATATCAGACCGCTGTTTGTTGACAGGTTCACGCTTCCCTTGGTATTCTCGCTCCGCATTGTTGATGTCATCTTGTAGCCGATTCACATCTTTTCTGTGGGCATTGTACGTATTGAGCGCTTCTTCCGCTTGAGATTTTCTCTGCTCGAGTTCCGCCAGCCTCCTAGCGTGGTTTCCGCCGTCTAAATCCTCAATTCGTTTCTTTTCTTCATTTATTTTTCGTTCTGTCTCTGCGATAGCTGACTCGGCAGTCTTCAGGCATTCGCGGATTGTGCGTTGTGTCGCCTTGAGAACGTAAAAAAGACCCCGGAATTAATTACCAAACAATATCATTTGACCAAATATTACTTGACGTACCTGAAGCTCGCGGCGTTCTTTCACAATCTCATTCATACTTTCCTTTGCGACCTTCCCGCGATCCGCTTGGGCTTCCAGTTCAGATTTTGCCGCTAGAACGGCTTCAGCAGCTATGCCATATTCACGATCTGCCGATTGATAAAGCTCATCAGCTTTCGCAACTTCAGACTCCAAATCTGCGATCTTCCTAGTAGCTTCCGCAAGTTGCGCATCGTACGCATCTCGATTCTATTCCGTAGGTTAGCCGAGATATGACTACCCCAATACTCATTAGATAAAAATATATATACATCTGTTTACGAACTTTTTCCTGTTCTTCAACCTGTACCCACGCCATCTGAGCTCGTAAGTTCCTCACTCTGGCCCGCATGGTTTCATTTTTATCCGATAGCGCGAGTTTTGCCCTGGCGTTGTTCCTGTTAGTCTCCAGATCCTTGATCTGGTCCAAATGAATCGACAATTTCGCTTCCGTCTGGTCAATTGACTCTTCAAGCAAGCGGTAATCCTGATCCAGTTGTTCTAGTTGGACCCCTTTTACGAAAAATTTGTATTTTTCCGACGGGCTGGAGCTGCTTAGAAACTGGCGGGCCATGTCTTGAGAGAGGACATTCATGGGATTGTCAATCTGGAGGGCAAAATAGTCGGTGATGGAGTCAAGTTCGGACTTCTTCGTGGATACAACACGGCCGGAGGAACTTTTGATTTTGAATCCACTCGAGCCGTTTCTGGAGAAATGACGCTCGATGATGATTGAGTTTCCGAATTCGTTCGGATTGTATGCACTATCTCCCTGATTCTTGATGCGAACCACAATAGTCGCTGAGCTAAAAGAAGAATATAAAAGGTTTAGCAAAAAGTGCGCGCAGTTAATCTTAATGACATATCACAGGGGGAAAAAAAAGGACATACTCCTTTCCCTCCTTAATGAAACTCTTCAAACTCTGACCTCGATTCGTCACAGATGCCTTTCCACCCAAACAGAGCGTGAGGGCCGTAAGGATAGCACTTTTCCCACTTCCATTCTTGCCCACGATGAAATTTATCAGTGGGCCTAGGTCGACGGAGAAATGCTCGTGGCACATGAAATTGTAGCAATCTACCCGCTCGATGATGCCATGTTCAGCGGGCACGTTTTCTATGTTTTGCAAAAATTTCTTCTGGATGTATTGGCTGGCGCGTCGCTCGATGGCGTCCTCGTCTAGGTCTGGTTCGACGAGTTGGGAGTCGGATTCGAATGCCGGGCCGTTGGGAGTGTGGGCGGGGTCTGCTCCGTTGCGCTCAGAGGCGGATTCCGCCGCGGAATCATACATATCCGAATTGGAAGAGTTGGCGGCGTCATCGTCGCTGTCGCTGTCGCTGTCACTGGCTCTCCGGGCTGTCAGGACGTCTGAAGTGCGCACCTTCTTTCTCTATAGATAAATGGGAGAATGTTTTAGCGCTGGATTATTTTATTTTTCCGAGGCCTCGAAGAGAGATGGGGTGAGGGGACGCAATTCAATGTTTTCTTTAAATTTCACTCCGGGCCAAGCTGTGAACTTACCAGCGCACTCGAGGAGGGATCATAGTGCTGATCGACTCGACTCCGCTTGATCGGAGCCATGGAGAGGAATGGGAGCTGTCAAATGACAAGTCATGAAAAAGATTTTGTGAGTTTCTTATGAATCACAATAATCCTGACATCCCAGGTCCCCGTGCAGTTGTTCTGAGTGCCGAGCAGATGTTGAGTCAAGCGCTTTTCGTTGTTGGTAAACTCATGTCGCGTCGCGTACAAAACCAAGCGCATCGTGGAACCACGTGATAGCGACCTCAATATTTCCCGATTGAGATTTATCAGATGCATCGACATTATCCCACACATTGCATACAAGATTTATCTAGGCGATGTCTATGTGCCCTTGACGATGCGTACGCTACATGCAAAGTATTCAATCAAGTAGCTGATTAGGGAAATACGATTTTCGGCCAAAGATTGTCTCATCAACCATGCAGATGAACTACATAGAACACATAAACCGTAATCGCCTGCTGACACCTGAAAAACCATTCCTGGGTACTTTCATGATCAGTTGTAGTTATATCATGCTACATGCTACTTATAGGGCATCTACAAAGTCCAAAGTGAAAACTAACTATACAGTAAATATCAACCTCCATCCCTCCCGGACACAAATACCAAGTGTAACAGGAAAAATAAGATAAAAAACACAGAAAAGTTTGTCTACCTGTCTACTCGTTAACAGGTTCCTCAGCAACATAGTGCAGATAAGCGCCCATCAGCTTAGTGCCCTCAATATAGTTGCGCTTGTCGAGCTTCTCGTTGGTGGAATGTGCCATATCCGTCGAGCTGCCCATGGGCAACAAAAGGACGTTCTTGCCAGTGGCTTCTTCGAAAGTGAGGGTGATGGGGATGCTAATTGTGTTACAGTTAGTTAAAAATTAATGTTCATTCGAGTACAAAACGACACAAGGGAAAAAGGAAAAGGGGATCAAAAGTACCTCCCGCCCTCCCTCGTCATATCCGGCTCCATACCAAATACCTGCTTAACAGCCTTACTCGCAGCCTGGAAATTCCAGTGTTTAGGGCTAGCCACCCACCACTTCCCACCATGCTGCAGCGAGCAATCCATAGTATTCTTGCTGTTCAATTTGGCGAACTCGGCCTTGATATAATCAAACACCAATCGGTCCACATCATCGCTCTCCATATTGGGCACGGTACGGATGGAGAACTTTCCAATGACTTTCGCGGGAATAACTGTCTTGGCACCCGGGGCGGAATAAGCGCCTTCCACGCCGTGGACAGAGAGAGATGGGTAGCGCCATCGTCTCATGAGGGTGGATTCCTTGTCTGGGAAAATGGAGGTGGTGTTGCCAAGAGACTCGTACAGGTTATCCATAGTGAAACCGATGTTAGTGTACAAGTTCTTCTCATCCTCTGTCAGTGGAGCAACGAGCTCGTTTATGCCTGGAATCTGGATGTTGCCTTTAGCATCAACCAGCTTGGAGAGGAGAATGACCAGATCCGTCATAGGTTCATGGACCGTGCCGCCAAAGACGCCGCTGTGCAAGTCCTGCCCCGGGCCAGAGACGGTGAGCGAGTAGTAATTGCAGCCGCGCAAACCGTAGGTGAGACATGGTTTCTCAGTACCCAGCCAGTAGTTATCGGAGATGCATACAGCATCAGCATCCTTGAAAAACGCCTTACTTTCGGCTTTTACGAACTCCTCGAGCCCCAGCGAGCCGTACTCTTCCATACCCTCAAAGCAGCCGAGCAGGTTAACGGGGAAATCGACTCCAGCCTTCTGGTGCGCTTCGATGACGTTTAGCCAACCCACGACGGGCCCCTTGTCATCCGTGCTGCCACGACCGAACATTCTGCCTTTCTCATCGACTGTGAGGGTGAAGGGCTCCGTGTTCCAGCCATCCTCACGAAGGGCGGGCTGCACATCGTAATGACCATAGACGAGAATGGTCCGCTTGTTCTTGTCGTTGCCGTAGCGGGTGAGGATGACAGGGGGCAGGTCCAGATGAGGCCGTCCAGGTTCCTTCCCTAGTTGTCGGATCTCAACTTCAGCTCCCAGACGCTTGAGTTCATCAACAAGGAATTCTCCCATCTGTAGTAATAAGCAGTAATTAGAAAATGTGATGCCTTTTGAGGATTGCAGCGGCACATATCGGCCGTGGAGATTTAGCAACGTACTCTGACAACATCCCGTCTGTTGTCATCCTGGGCAGAAATTGACGGGATAGCAACAGCTTTTCTCAGGCCTATATCAAATCGAGGGGAATTAGCAGTCATCCAAGCCTGTAGCTTCTTGATAGGATTAGGTCATCGCACATACGATCAATGAAGTGGTCTTGGAGGTTGTCAACCCTACATGGTAAGGCAATGTGGGCCTTGATATCAGCAAACGGCATATCCTCCATGCATCGGTGAATTTAGTGGGAAAATATATGTTCTATCTCCATAACTCACTCCTTGAAAAACGGTTCCAGCTGAGGCGCCATCTTGCGATCGTCGATATTTGCGTAGAAGGCTCTCTTGTGGATTCTTGCGGTGAGCGAAGCAGGTTGTTGACCGTTGACGGTACGACAACTGGAGGAGCGTGTTGTGACGAAAGTTGAGAAAGAGGATGAAGGTGAAGAGAAGGAAAAGAACCTATGAGCACTGAAATACCTCGGAGCGTGGAGCAATGGAGGGATGATCAAATGCGCAGTACTGTGTTTGATGGCAGGGAGCGATGCTGCGATGCGACTGAGGGGAAGCGAGGCGGGGAGCATTTGGCGGGATGTTCTGGGTAGATGCGGCAAGGTCAGGAGACGAGGACGATTGCTGACGGCGCAGAAAACGAGGTTGCATCGGTATTGTCTATCTTCCACTTTTCTCTGCTAGATTTGATAATAGTTGTCTTTTCTGAATAGCTCGTTTCGTGCTGCGAGTAGCGTCAGCATGGGGTTGATTTATTTATGTTTTTCTTTTTCTTGATATCATCGTGATTACAATCTAAGGATATCCGCGTCTGTTTGGAGCAAAAGATTAAGCTTTTTTGAGTGTTCTATATTTATACATTGAGGGCAGAAGATAGATACTATGCTGTACAGAAACATAAGGGAAAAAACAGAGGAAATCTAACAGCAAAAGTTAGGAACGGAAATGGACGAGGGAAAAGAAAATGGGACAGTGATCAGCTCTACAATGAGGCCATTCCCTCGTCCTACTCGTCCTCCTCCTCATCACCCGCAACCACCCAGTATACAGACGTTATGGAGAGCAGAGTTGTGTTCTCTCGCCCTCCTTCGACATTAAATCTCTCAATCTCCACTCCAAACAGTAGCTGCGACCTCCACAAATAATAACTCCCGATGAGGCCGACCTAGCTAAGGTATATAGCGGCCCGAATAAATAGATTATTGATCCGTTGCCCATAACTCTTTCCGGAGCTGTCTATCCTCCCTAGCAATCGTCCGCTTCTTGCCCCAGCGCGATTTGATAGCTTCAAGGACCTGCTGCTGGATAGCCTTCTTCTGCGGACCAGCATCGCACACCTGCATGACGAAATGGGTGCTGCATCCGAATTTCTGAGCCAGAGCATATCTGCTCCACTTCATGGGGTCCTCTAGCCGTAGCTGGCGCATTTGCGCTATCTCCTGTTCACCCAAGATGGTTTTGGTTTGGCTTTTTTGTCGAAAGACCGGTGGGAGTTGTGAGTGTTTTGCTGTTGTTGTTGCTGTGGGTCTCCAGGGAACGAAGAGGCGCGCAGTTTCCGGCGGACGTCATCTGGTGGGAGGAATTTGGTAGGGGTGTGGTATACTGAAGGGGCACTGGAGGGAGGATTGTAGATAATTCGCTCAGGCGAATTAGCAGAGAGAGGGCTGAATGAGGCATCAGGTTTCACTCGTAGGCGTTGCTTCAGGCGACGGAAAGTTGACTGGTATCTCCGGCATACAACGGTTGAAGCAGCTGATTCCGACCACGATGGAAGTAAGAATGGCAGAATCAAGATATTGCGCCGGGAATACGTGACGGGACAAGCCATTGCAAAAGAGGATGGAAAGATATGTAAAGAAGGTATGTTTGCCGGAAGGAATTCTAGGAGACCCACTGCTTGCCGATAGGGAAATCCTCAAGGGAACAACGATCAACATCCAGGAGACATGGCAGAGTCCGATAGAGTAAGAGGCCAGCAGAGGAGAATGGGATACGAAAGGGTGTTGAGACGGTCAAATATCAAATCGACTGCGGAAGAGAAATTGACAACGGACAGAAATTGTACGGACGCTTAGCCGGATTGGGATATCGATCATGTGAGAAGGGCACGGATCCGTATTACGAGCTGTAACTCTCTAGGGACGATAATATGAATAGATATTGGGCTTAATTACGTATCCCTATCTAGGTACAGCGTTCAATGCTGCCCGTTACAATAGGTGTGCATTTTTACGCGATCATATTGTGAGAAGACATTATTCCTCCGCCTTCATGGAGAAATACGGCGAGCTGCCTGAAATAACGTTACAATACAGCAGACCCTTCCGCCTCCTTAGGCGTGTAATAATACTCGCGTACCGTACCCGTACCGCACACGCACCCAAGAGTCCTCACCATCCTCAGCCTCATCATTTCGCTTCAACGCTCAACTTCATCTCCAGCTCCGGCTCAACCTCTTCTGCGTCTTCCTCGTCCCTTTTATCCTCTTCATCCTCTTCATTCTCCGTCTGCGCCTCCTCTATATCCGCCCCATCCCTTTCCTCAATATCCTTCCTCGGTTTTCTCTTGCATCCGCCATACTCCATTCAATATTACCCCTTTTTCCCAGCATGACGTCGTTGATCCACTTGACACCAAGGCCCCAACGCCTTCGCTGCTGAGTCTGACATTATTCTCACCAACTACATATTGCAACCCTCCCCCCCAGCGTTGTCCAAGCCACCGGCTGCGGCTTTTTGCACTTCTCAAATATCTCTCTGCCAGTAGACAACATCCATCTATTCCATCGTGTTCCCTTATCAACCACACCACCCCTTTCGATCTCGTTTCTTCGAATACACACACACAGCACAGACAAGCTCTCTCTTCCTTTTGGTCTGCCACTGAAGTGGGGAACTATCCATACTTGTGTTTCTTAAGCCCCCAATCCGAAACATTTTTTCTAGAGAAGTTTCCCCTTTGCGCAAAGTCGTTGGGTCTCTATTTGCGAGAGTTCCTTACTCTGCACACCACTATTGTGTCTCGACTATTCCATTACTTCTATCCTTTAAGCAGTCATGGCTGCAGCAAATCAATCAACCGACAAAACCTCAGATACAACTCCTGTCAACGAGTTGCCAGTAACTTCGGCTCTATCCGTATCTGAACCACAACAAGCCCTACCACGACTTCCCCAACCAAATATTATCCCGGCAGAGGAGGACAAGGTGGACGCAATGAACAACAAGGAGAATAAGGAATGGAGACTCAAACCAAAGAAGAACCCTGAATCAGGCGCAGCTGAGAAGAGTGAATCGCAACAACGCCCATCCAACATCCCTAACCCCATAGCCACCATGAGACCTGTCTCCCCTCTTAATTCTCTCCACTCGACTCGACCATCCGCATCTCCACATCGTGCTAGAAATCCCTATATATCTCCGTCATCTCCTAATCGCGGATTTCGTTCTGCTTCTCCGCGCCTGCACTCCCCTGCTTCCTCGCAAATTTTCGAACGGAATGTCCAGGAAGATTTTGCTCCAGCGCAAGCCTCACCATCTATACCCTCACATATCATGACAGAAAACCATATCCCCCCTATCCTTGGTGCCTCATCTGCTGCTTTAACCGACAAGCATCTTGATCCAGACTCCGTCGAAATCATTACCCATAACTTCCACCAGCCAGCGTCACTCAGCGTGACAGGTGGCCAACTTGAACACTCGATGACGTCGTCTTGGCATGACGATCTCAACCCACATATACCCCCAGACGTAGAAGATTCGGTTTCAAACTACGGCGCCTTGGACTCATCCGACGTCCAGCGCCTAAGTTTCGTATCATTCGCTGACGTCGTCAACGGCGAACATGCCGAAACAGACCATGCCTCAAACCGCGATTCTATGTACATGGCAGGTCTGTCGACCAACGCCGCGTTGTTCGCCACGCAGAATCGCTCTCCATCCCCAATACGCTCTCCGGTCTCGTCCCATGGCTTCGGTACGTCACCGCCAACAAGCGTATCGCCTTCTACAAAGGGTTTGGACAACTCCCCCAATTGCGGGACCCGAGTTGCGGGGAGCCCCCGGCTCTGCGGCCATAGCCCCCCTCCCGGCACCTTTGGGGGTGAGTTAAGTGTCGAAACCATGCGGCAGGCCCTCCGGCGGACTGGCTCCGGCGATTTTGGTGGATTCCGCAGTCAACCCATGAGCGCTGTTGGAAATGATGATGGGACATATGATCGCCCTTTCAAATAGTCATAGTCACTCATCCACCCACTCTTGGAAGAGGTTCGATGCTCCTTTGTATTTTCGTTTTGTATTTTTGTTTGTATTTTTCTGTTCCTTTTTTCCATTGCTTCGCCTATCATCGTTACTTCTTTTTTCCTAATGCTATACTCTCCGTTTGACTAGCCGATTTTAATCAAAGAGGGGGTAGATGGGTGTTGTTTCGTACTTTTCAATTCTGAGGCTTTGCGTTTCGGGAAGTTCGTAACTCGGGTTTTGCTGTAATGTTTCCCATAACATTTTTGATATAACAGAACATTTTGGGAGGACTCATTCAGTTTCTTTTTTCTTTCTTTTCCTTTTTTCTTTTTCTTTTAATTTTCATGAATGATCTGTTTGTCTAGTTCTAGCTTGGTCCCTTCGAGCTATTTGTTTCTTGTCGTTTGACATTTGCGTTTTCACTCAATGTCCGCTTCCGAAATATTTTTATTTCGTTTCCCTTGCTCCTCTTTTCTGATTCCCCTAGGAGAAATCCTTGCGTACGCCACTCTACCGGAAGACCGTATAATTCAAATCCCATCCTTATAGGAATTATGTTCAAGTTGGCTGGCTAAATTGAACAGCGGTCTGTTTTCTATTATCTATCTATCTATCTATCTATCTGTCGATATACATTATCAGTTCGCCCACCACTACTCCTCACATTTCATAGATTGAAAGTCACGTCTTTTAGGGTAAATCTCGGGTCGATGACTGGATGTTTATACTGTCATATCCGATAATTGTTGAAATTATACACCACCCCCCCCCCCCCCCCCAACCCCCCACCCCCTTTTCTTCTTTCCCAAATTTTAAACTCTCTAAAATGGGAAATTGTTGTATTATTTGGTATCCCTCTTTTCCCATTTTTAAATTCCCTGGCTAAGTATTGGCCGTGGAAAAATGAAGGCGAGGCAATAAAGTAACGAAGAAAAACTCTCACAACTCGACTCATGATGCGCCATCCATATACAAATTGAGTTGGGTTTCCATCAACTTTCCATTTTTCCTAAGAAAAGGGTCGCGTACGTGGATACCCTTCACTTTCACACAAAACCGAACAAGCCGAAGGCTCAAATAAAAACGTTTTTATCAGGGAAATATACCACGCAGAACCGATACCCCATCGTAACTGACAACTCCGTTTTCGGGGAAGCGCGTTTCCAACGCGATAGAATAGGAATAAGGAGATGAAATCTCCCATTTTTCATCTACCACCCTGTAGGCCTCAAGATCCCTTCCTTTAACATGCACCGAGAAGGTTCCCCTCCCCTGGAGTTTCCCGAAAGCCAGCCCTCCAATCCAGGAGAAATATCAAACGTTTTATTCACGACTTATTCGAGACCTTCGCGGCCGCTGCAAGGGCACGGTCGACGCGAGCCTGAAGGTCCACAGGGTCCTCAAGTCCGACGCTCGTTCTTATTAACTCTGTAGGGACGCCTAGTGAGTTTGCCTGGGAGATTATATGTGAGTGGATTTTTCCCCTTTGGCATGAAAAGATATATATTGGGGTAGTAAATGGAGAATACGAAGTGACTCACCCATTCCAATTCCTCGTAGTGAGCTAGGATCACGTAGGGAGAGCTTTTTTCCAGAGGCACCTTTATGTTAGTGGATATCGTATCTAGGGGTACGCTTTCTAGGAGGGGGGGAATACCTAAGTGTAAAATTCGTGCCTAAACTGGGGCCCTTCATGACTTCAAAGGAGTCGTAGAAGGCAACCGCCTGCTCTTTTGAGTGGAAGGTTATAGAGAATAGACCCCCATACCCTCCGTTTGGGTTCTTGCATTTATCGTACCAAGGTCGAGTTGGGCTGTATTTTGGGTAGTAAAGGTCCTTGACTGTTAAAATGCATATTAGTCCTGTGCTCCTAGTTTTATACTTCCTGGGTTGAAATCCTGAGCTCTTTCAAAGAGGTACTTACTCAAAGGTGACGCTTTTAACTGTGCGGTGATCTCCTCAGTAGTAGCGTTAATACGCTCAATCCTCGATACGAAATCCCTGCTGTTTCGCTCGAGGAAAATGGCATCTTCTCCCCAATAATTATCTTCGTACTCCGTCTCAAGCACCGCCTTCAGCTTCTGATAATATTGCCCGTGCGGATTAAACACTGCACTGCCGCCCATAACATTGCTGTCTCCACTGAAAACCTTCGTCAAACTGCTCACGACCACATCGGCATACGGGAGAACGTTGACATTGATAAAGTTACCAACAGATTCATCCACCACCACGGCGAAGTCATATTTCGTCGCTAGGTCTCGAATACGTTCGAGATCTGGGGCCTTCAGCAGGGGATTCCCAGGGAATTCGGTGAAGAGCGCTAGGAATCGTTCCCCTGACTCCAACCGTTTTTGAAGATCATCTAGCTCTTCAGACGATGCATGCCCATAAAACTGAACACCAGGGCCCCATTTCTGTAATATCTTCAGCGTATCAACATAAGGGAAGCCGAAGCATATACTCTTCATCGGGCCCCGAGCAGCCGTTAGCATGCGATGGGTGTTGAAGATCGCACTCATGCCCGAGGGAAAGAGGAAGACGTGCTCTTCTGCCAACCTGGAAATCCGCCCATCCGATGATGCAGATTTCAGTGCTTCGCTGAGCTCACCATTGCAAGTCAATGAGCCAGCAATCCGCCTCCGAACCGCGAGCTTGGCATTATTGGCATGTGCCAGGTTCAAGTTACGGCCAAACCGCTCTTCAATGAATTGGTCAAACTCCATCGAAGAGGGGATTTCGCTTTTCTGCAGTAGATGCTGTGGCTGCGTTGATGTCAAGTCCTTGCTGATGCTCCCTAGAGACCCGTTTCGTTGATACCGCTTCGGCCCCTTGTGCGGCCATTGAGTTGTAGGCTCGTCCCGCTGCAGCAGCCGGCTCTCTTCGATTAAATATCCATCTTCCAAGGCCTTCAGACAGAATTCACTTCGGCGACTTGATATCCCATCACCCGTGTGTTGCCATACCTCCTTTGCAACGCTGCTTTGTGCGGATGGATAAAAAACGCAAAACAGAGACGATGCGATATTCGGATTTGCTTTACCACCGTCACCTTCATCTGAGAGCGGCTGCTTCTGCTGCTGCTGTCTCCGTGGCGGCAGAAGGCTAATAACGCGAAGCTTTTGTGCTTCCTCAGCTGGTAGCCGCGACGTCATGAACTGGTAACACCTGTCTGCAGTCTTACGAGACGGGAACAATGTGGCCGAATCCTCCCCGGGCGTACCGAAGCGGCGGACAACTTCTGCCACCAGCGCCCGGATGCTCTTGTGGATGAAGAAGCGTGGGTAGCCATTGGTCATGGCATCTATTACCCATTTTTCGCCCTTTTCATAGCCAATGTTGGCTCCCCATGTCGGGAGGGAGACACTCACAGCCTATATCCGCTATGTTAGTATATATCTGGAAAGGCGATTTGGATACTGAGAAGATAATGAGAGTAGATGATGCGACAAAGCGAATTATTTTATTTGTCTCGTTTCACTGTCCAGGGGTTCTTCGCGTTCGCAACCAACCAAGAGAGCAGAATCCATGGCTGAAAGCCTTCTAAATAACATTACAAAATTGAATGTAATTTCACTTATTCTTTATGCGAACATACATGGTCAGTTTCTGGAGGGACAGGTCCTCCCACTGGTAGTTGATTTACCATCCCCGGACGATCAGAAAGCAGCGCAGAAGGCGGGAACAAAGGCGCTTCAATTCAAGGAGGAATTCAAAAGCATACAGCAGGCATTGTCGCAAGTACTATTCTGTTCGAACCACCACTGGATTGCACTGTACTCGTCGCTGAAGGGTGGGAAAAGAAAAAATGATATACAAAAGTGAGGGGCAAAAAGTGCAGAGATTGATAAGAAAAGAGTCAGCGCGGGTCCCTCATATATAGATTACGCCGCCAAAACATCTAGGTCCATGGACCCATGTTAACTTTGTGAACTTATGAGAAACAAGATACACACTACAAGCACAATAAAGATTTATTTATTTATTTATTTATTTATTTATTTATTTTGGAATTCTTTTGGGGATCCTCTTTGAACAGGGTTCTATGAGTATCATACTCATTTTGTAACGATGTAATATATTACCCGGGCATATTTCCGTAATATAATACCGTACAATACGCCGCTATTCTGCTCAAAAAAAAAAAAAAGTTGGAGCCTCCAAACCGTCTCCAACACCATCCCAGCGACAAGAAGACGGGGAATTTGGGAGGGATTTCACAAACCGCCATAACGACGGCAGGCCCCAAAGTCATTTTCGCTGGGCTTGAGATTCAGCGGTCTTTACTTTCATCGCCTCCGTTTACTTCAATTCCAATACCTGCTCACGGGTTTGGCCTTCTTCATGGCAGAAATCACCGCAAAGCGAAGAAAGCTAAGCGTGGGCGATGGAGCTCAACAACCTGCCAGAAATGGAGCCAAATGGACGCAAAGTCGGTCGCGATCGCATGCTCCAACCGCTGAGCTTGCCGTTGCTAGTGGAGTGTTCAAGTCCAATGCCTTTAAGTTGCAGGTGGATGAATTGCTCTCTCAACTTCGGCCGGATCATGACAAGCTGCTTGCCCGAGTCGAAAAACCACTGCGGACATTGAAGAGCATCATCGAAAAAATACCAAATATCCCTCCCAAAACCGTGTCGGAGGCGGAGAAGAGTCTGCGCAAACGATCAGGCGTTTCTGTTCCGTTTCCAGAGCCCCGTCCTGCGAAGGATACGAAGTATACCCTGGAATATGCCGCACCCGTGAATATCAACGTCGTGGGGAGCTTCGCGGTCAAGACGGAAATAAAATCAAAGCTCACAACAATCGACCTGGCTATCACTATCCCGGGTTCGTTGTTCCAAAAAAAGGATTACCTCAATTATCGATATTTCCACAAGCGTGCCTATTACATAGCCTGCATTGCGGCAGGCATTAAAGATACCGTGGAGCCGGGCTTTAAGATAAGTTGGAGTTACCAAGGAGGGGATACACTGCGTCCTGTGATTCTGCTGGAGCCCACAGAAGGCGCCGACGAATCCTTCATACGCTCCAAATCCCGCATCCGCATCCTCACAGCCATCGATGAAGATGTTTTTCCAACTTCCGTCACCTTTCCCACCGCAACAAACATCCGAAAAAACAATGCGGATCACGATCAGCAACATGATTCTACTCAGCCAAGGGACCATATCGCAACGCCCATTTACAACAGTGCTATCCGATCGGAGGCATCTGTTTCGGCGTTCTTGAAGCTTCAATATGCTGCCAGTGTCAAATGCACGGCCTATCGAGATGCATGTATCCTCGGCCGGATTTGGCTTCAGCAGAGAGGTTTTGGGGCCTCTTTTGCACAAGGCGGCTTTGGCCACTGTGAGTGGGCTACTCTCGTAGCCCTACTCCTCGAAGCGGGGGGACCTAATGGGAAACCGCTTCTCTCCCCGAGCTACAGCAGCTACCAAATCTTCAAAGCTACAATTCAGTTCCTTTGTGGCAGAAATCTTATCCAACCATTCGTACTGTATGCAGATGGGATCTCGAAGCTCCCACCATCTGACGTGCCTATTTTCTTTGATGGAAAACGAGGAATGAACATCCTCTATAAAATGTCCCCCTGGTCATATTCTCTGCTACGCCACGAGGCTCTTACTACCTTGAAAATGTTAAACGACCCGCTTCGAGACAACTTCAACGGAGTTTTCATTTTCAAGGTTGATGATCCCCTTTGCAGATTTGACCACCTTATCTCAATATCTCCGCAAATCGCTCTTTCGTCAACTCTTCATATCAGGAAATACCAATCGTCTGTCTATGAAGTCCTTTTTAAGGCTCTGGGTGATAGAGCTAAGCTCATCAATCTTTCCGTTCCAGATACCACCGACTGGCCTGTTGGATCGGGTGCAACCCCTTTCACAAAGGGAAATGGACCGTCAATCACCCTCGGTTTATTACTCGATGCTGAGCACTCTAACCGGATTGTTGACCACGGTCCTTCAGCCGAGGATAAAGAAGCTTCCGCTACTTTCCAAAAATTCTGGGGCGATAAATCCGAGCTTAGGCGTTTTAAAGATGGAAGTATCGTGGAAAGTTTAGTATGGTCCGATCGCCAGTCAGACCCACCAATTGTCCAGCAAATTGTGGCCCATATCTTGAAGCTGCATCTTGGCCTTGATGGAAACCGCATCACATTTGCTAACTACGACCTTGGCGACGAATACTTCAACGGTGCCAGCGCATTGAACCCTACTTCTTCCTTTCAGCCGTATATGGATGCATTCAGCTCTCTTGAAAAACTACTCCAAGGCATCGATGGGCTTCCGCTCACATTACACCAACTCTCCCCAGCTAGCCCTCTCTTAAGGTACACATCAACTCAAATCTCAAACAGCGGGCTAGTGCAAAACAGTCCTGCCGATGTTCTTCTCCAGTTTGAAGGCTCGACACGATGGCCAGACGACTTGACGGCCATCCAAATGACAAAACTGGCATTTTTACTCAAGATAGCCGAACTTCTACAAGACTCGGGAGAAGTAGCATCCTGTCAAGTAGGTTTAGAGAATGAAAACAGCAGATTACTTAACACCTCCTTCCTCGACATCGTCCTCCCAAACTCCATCACATTCCGCCTTCGCATCTACCACGACAGGGAACAGACTCTGTTGGAGCAACAACTGAAAAAGAAAGATCTGGCAGCACGACAAAAGGAAGAATTAGCCTTTGCTCTCGCCACACACAAGCGCGCTTTCATTCAGGCTCCCCGACACACACAAGCAATCCGAATCCTCTCCACCCGGTTTCCCTTGCTCTCCCCAACCATCCGCCTCGTGAAAAAATGGGCAAATTCCCACCTCCTAACCCCTCATCTCCGAGAGGAACTTCTTGAATTAATTGTTTGCCGGGTCTTCGTCCATCCATTCCCCTGGGATGCCCCTTCTAGCATCGTCACCGGTTTTCTTAGGACTCTTCATTTCCTCTCCCGCTGGGACTGGCAACTGGAGCCGTTAATTGTCGATCTAAACCAAGAACTGACATTGCAGCAATTGTCCGAGGTCCAAACGCGCTTCGATGCCTGGCGAAACATCGATCCGATGATGAACACCGTCACCCTCTTCGCCGCGTCAAACCTTGACCGGGATGGCGTCACTTGGACCCAGTTCTCGAAACCGCCACGAGTCGTCGCAGCGAGACTATCTGCCTTATCCAAATCGGCCATGAAGCTCGCGGCGGAGAAGAAGCTAGATTTGCATGCTCCAGAACTTTTCATATCGCCCTTTACGGATTATGATTTTGTGCTTTGGTTGAATTCAAAATATGCTGCTGGTAGCCGGAAGAAGAGGGAGGACCGAGCTGTGTTTAAGAATCTTCAAGGACTATGCCAGGGGGTTCTAGATGGTGATATGACGGGTTTTAAACCCGCTGCTGCGTTTGCGGACGAGTTGACACGTTTGTATGGACATGCTATTGTATTTTTTCATGGGGATTATGGGGAAGCTGGTGGTGGTGTTATCGCTGGTGTTTGGAATCAGCAGACGACGAAACCACGGACGTGGGGGTTGAAGATTGGCTATTCAACTATTCCGTCGATTGTTGAAGGCGAAGAGGAAAATCAGACGGAGCTTGCGCCTAATAAGACGGCGATTTTGAATGAGATTGCCACCATAGGTGGTGAGCTTGTCGAGAAGATTCAGGTTAACCGGTAAAATGCATACGAAGATGAGGAAGCAACAGGAGCAGGAAATGAAGAGTAGAAGTTTCATTATCAGTACGTTAAAAATTTAACGTCTACCTCTTCTCTATATGTAAAGGAAACAATAGACTACGCAAAAATGTAAAATAAAGAAACGAAAACGTTGACCAAAAACGCCGGTGCTATGTAATACCTATTCTTTCATCCAGGAACAAACCATAAAGTCCACACATTCTACCCATCAGCTCTTCGGAACTCTATAGATGCAAGTGACTCTGTGGTCACACGAGTGGGCGGTCATCTAATCTGTATCGTGGCCACACGTCTTCACTAACCTCTGTTCCTCTCACCAGCTCCGGTTGCATCCTGGGTAGAGAACGAGCAAAACTTGTCTTTGATCGCAACAACTTCATAGCTACCTTCATCAGACGTTCGGATGATCTTGGTGTGTTCATAGGATATGTCATGTTTAGTATCCAAAATTTGTGATTTCTTGCCCTTTCTGTCGATAGAACTGCGCGTATATCTACAAAAGGAAGTAGCAAAATCAGTATTTCTCGTCAAAAAGAGAGGAAGAAGTTTAAGGAAAATAGGGGAAAAATAAAAAAGACAAACAAAGCCAAGATGCAGGAGTATGAAAAGACGGCAAAAACAAACAGGAGGGAAAGGATCAACGAAGTAGCTTACGTGAACTCGAATGGGGGAGTTCCCCAAAACTCAAAAATCATCTCAGCCTCTCCACCCTCATGTATTTCGACAACGGAAACAGATCCGCGACTGACTCTAACGCTAGGCATCTCGTGAATAATCTTGGTAATATTCTTGTACGCCTTGCACTTCCCACTCGCCCCATCGCTCACGGCCGTAATGGCAAATTCACCTGGTTTTTCCGCAATGCGGCGGAAGCTGGAGTTCGGCACTGCTGCTTTCCGATCCACGCCGTTAAACGTATAGTACACCTCGAACGGAGCGTGGCCAGATAATGAGAACGAGAGTCGCTCTCCAACACAATAGTCTACCTGTGTTTCCAGTGGTATAATTGTTGGGACATCTGAAATTGCAACTCGAACAGAGGAGCCTTCATATTCTGTTGTGCGTTGGCAGCCGCGTGCATCCCGGACTTTCTGGATGCTTATGACGTGTTGGCCTAGGTTGAGATACCGTCGGGGGATTGGCAGGTTATGTCGGTTGGAGTCTATGTGTGGAATGGATAACACCTCCGGTTTCGATACAGAAGAATGTTTGATCCCAATCTCCAGGGAGAACGGGGGAACTCCTTCCAGAATTATAGGGATCACTTCCTCCGCATTGCCTTCTTCTTTACAAAATCCGTATATGTGGTTGGGCTGCTCAAAGCGCGCGGAAGGTCGGGGATTAACCCGCTGCGTAATGGTGACTGGTGCATGCTTCTTACGATCGAAGCTATAGAGATTATCACCAAGTTCTATAATCTTATAAGAATAATCACCCGGTTTTGATGTGTCCATTTGTAGAGAAGCAGATCCCAGTGCCGCCGTCATTGTCTTGATGCTTGTGGAGATCGCGCCAGTGATTGGCCGGCGCTGTTGTTCGTATCGAATCGTGTAAGGGGGGGTGCCATCAAATTTCATTTCCATGAGATCCTCATCGCCCTCGCAAACCTCTCGTTTTGCTAGAACATCCTTATCCTCAACGGGAGAACCATCGATAGCTGTAATTGCCGGTCGAGAAATCCAAGAAATTTCGAATGTGCTTGCTCCGTTGTCGACAGAGCCGGGGCATGTAGAATCACTAACTGCGACGATTTCATATCGGCCACGTTGGGTGAGTTGGACAATACTATTCTCATTCCAGAGCGTCCTCTCGATGGGAGGTATCGAAATGTTGTCAAGGTTTCGAAATCTGACGGTCCACGGCGGAACTCCTTCCAACCGTAGCGGTAGCTCTACTTTCTTGTCCTCCAGAGCAAGAATGCTGCGCTTCTTGTCGATCAGACCGAAGGCAGCTTGAGGTCTCTTGGGCCGGACATCAATATTGATCTCCTCCTTTAACAACTTCTTGCAATTTGATTTGTCCTTCACACTTGTCAAGCCTAAAGTATATCCACCACCATCAACGAGATCTTCAGTAACAACGGTCGCTATCTCATGCTCACTCCGAAGCGTACGTTTGTTCCTCTTCCCATTGTGGACGAGCTCGTATTGCAGTTCCCATGGAGCTTCCCCAACGAACAAAACATCGATCGAAACAGGTTCGCCAAAGCAGGCTTTGCGACTAGTCACAGAGCCCAAGAATTGTGCTGATGCGGGAGGCTTCACATCCTGCTCCAACACCGGAACCTTCCCCTTCAATGGCTGGGGAAGGTAAACGCGATCCGAAATGTCAATGAATTCGTACTTATAATGCCCTGCTTCTTTTGGCCTAAAATCGATTTGTCTCCTTAGAGAATCGATGGAGATGAGACGGGTCTGAACTCCGGTTGCCTGCTCGATATTATACCGAATTTGGAACGGCGGGGTTCCAATCAGGTCGAGGTCCACCAGAAGGCCAACCGAAATGTTTGCACACTTGTCATACAGCTTTTCGTATCGTAAGTTAATACTTGGCTCAGGAGGATTGTGAAGGAAGCAGGACGCAGGTTCGAATATCTCGCCTGAGCAAAATTGGCTGGAGATGGCAGTAAGACTATACCATCCCTGCTCCTGGATTTGAGGTTTGTCGTCAACGCTTTGAAGACTGATTTGCTGCACGGACGGAGGAATGGAACTGTCGTCCTGGGTGGCTTCACTCTTGTAAGAGTACGTCAATGTATACGGGGCATCAGCTGCCTGATCGCGCCCAACGGAATGGAAATGAAGTGGTAGATCAATGGAATGACCATTCGCCACTTGGAGATACGATTGAGCGTTGCATCCAGACAGCGAAACGCGAGGCCGCTCATGAACTAAGAATTGCTGAGTTTGTGATGAAACTTTCGAAAGTTGTTGATCGCCATCTTGAAGAGCGAGAGAATAGTTTGCAACATTTCCACAAGCATCGTGGACCTCTTCGATAGAATATATCCATTCGCCCCCAGTGCTCAGCGATTCATTGAGCGGAACTTCAATTCTTTGAGGTTGCGCCCAACTAACATCTAGGTCATTCGGGTCTATCAGAGGGCCGACACGGGCTTGACTCGTGAGGGGTGATCTAAAGTTTTCTGGCTGAATGCTCTGGAATGAAACGCCGTGATCGATATTATTAACTTTGCGGCTATATTTGATCTTCAAAGGTGGCGTCCCCTCGACCACAAGCATCAAGTCCGACAGCTCACCCTTACATCGGTTATCCGCCGAGGTTCGAATTACCGCTTTCGGGCACGCCGCAACAAGGGTGTCAAGTGGACGGCGTCTAACCTCAAGCTTCGAATCGTCCACGACTCTTTGTAACTGGTAAATTCCCGTTTTTTTGACCGGAAATAGCAAATCTCTTGGACTGTACTTATCCGAACTCGGGTGGCCCTTATTCGCTTGCTTCACTATATGCTTCAGTTGTTTGGGTGGAACTGAGATGGTCTCGCTCTCTCCAGACTCGAGATCAAACCGTAAAAGATCAATGATTATCGGGGTAGTCTGGTTCACACGGATTGGAAGCATGGCTTGGGTTGTCTGGCTGTCTATACAAAAGGAGGCTTGCTCTGGGTTCAATACTGCAGAACTAAAACTCCGTGTCAGTCATCACCATGAATAAACAGGGGTGCTTGGGGGACAAATAGCTCACCCTTCTGGAAGGATATGGATGATTTGCTTGCCCAGAATCAAAGACGAATTACGGAGGATGTCAGCCGGTTTAACCCTTCTTTCTGATATGGAGAGCTCTCTGTCATAGGCCACTTTAACGAGAGCAGCCATCCATGACTCGACGGGTATCTACTTTAAGATCAGAACACAGCTTCGTTATAGGTTCATCTTGGGACGCTTCATTCATAGACTTACAGGGATACGAAACATTAAGAAGGCATTGGCAACAGCATGCACCATGAATACCGCCAACGTAGTCGCAAACGACCACTCTAGCCATGGTACCCTCAGAGCAGGGAGCCCGAACAAAAATATGCCGTCAATTGAGACCCATTTCAAGAAAAGCCAGGTTGAATCGAAATCGTCTGTCGACGTCCAGAATTCGTACATGCGCCACGCATTCAAGGCCAGGTAGAAAGCCACCACATATAATCTCTGAGATGGCGCATCCACAACACTAAAGGGAATAAGCGGCGCGTTTGAGTCCCTTCGTTCTAGCCTCACCGGTGCGGGTTTCTCGTTTCGAAGGGTTCGCAACCGGGCTTCGAGTGGAGTCCCATCCTGGCCGTCGTTGAGGGTTCTGTAATGTGGAGATTTGCGGGGCGTCTGGGGAAAGGAAGATCGAAGTCGAGGAGTGCCGTTCATGGCATGCTTAGAGGGTGCGGGTTATGGCGAAGGAGCCGTAGATACACAGGACGACCGACTTAGCATTCCAGGTCCCATCCAAGCCTAAAACAAGGAGAAGTTAGAGAGGGACTCTTATACTTCAACCATTGGTTTTCGAGCGATTCTTCACTCACTCTGTCGTTACCATATCCTTGCGATTCCTTTCGTAGTGGAATTGTGTCCGAATATGCCAGGAGGGAGAGTAAATTCAGGCAAAAGCTCGCTATCGCAAAAAGTCTGGTGTCAACCTAGGCACCGCTGGAGAGGTGGAACACGCCTAGCAGTGGTTGGTCCGCACAACGCATAAAGGAAAAAAGGCGGATGAATGCAGGGTCTTTCTCCTTCCTAGTCGAATGGGCGGTCTGTCAACCTGTGGCTGCGGATCTCAAGTCAATATCCTACTGCACACAGTATATGCCTGGTGTTTGCGCGAAAGAAAAAAAAACGGCGGTCCAACGCGTCAGGATGGTTGACGCCAAGACAGGGCCAACCTTTTTGCTCTTGTCCGCAGCTAACCAGCATCGCGTGTAAAATAAATAGTCGCGGACGGACGTCATAAAAATTGTTGAAGATTGGGCAAATTCTGAGGGACGAAAGAGCGGAAGGGATATATATATTTGTTGTCCCGAATACAGGCTACACAATCTACTTCTCATTCCTTCTTAATGGTTGAGTAAATATATTATTAGTTATCATCGGATAAACTCGCTTCGCCTGCGCCATGCTCATCCCTTGGACTTGAAGCCCACTTCATCCTTCAGAGCAGTAGATATGACGGCTCGGACAAAACGACGACGGCTTAATCCGCCAACAACCTTTGAGACTTTGCCGCTCCAGCCACTAACAAAGGCCGACAAAGCTCGCTGGAATGGCTTCTGCGAGATCGAATCAGAACCGGTATGTCTACGTTACGATTTAGGTGTATAGTACCTATTCTTTCGAAGCTAAACTGGCATCTAATAGGCGCTTTTTAATGTTATGCTCCGTGACTTTGGTGTTAAGGGGGTTAAAGTGCAGGAAATTGTATCTCTGGAGGATGAGATGCTAGCGCTCCTCCAGTATGTGCTACGGGCTACTGGCTCAATGGCCTCCTATAATAAATTTGTGTCATTTTTGACTAATTCCAATCAATGCACAGCAAACCGGTCTATGGGCTCATATTCCTCTTTCGATGGAAGGAAGATGACCCAGATAAACAGGAGTCAAGCTGTCCAGAGGGCATTTGGTTTGCGAACCAGGTTTGCCTCCGCCTTCCATTGAGGACATGTACAAGAAAGAACACCCTCTGAAGACTTTCTCTTTTCTTGTAGACTTCAAGCTACGCTTGCGCAAGTGTTGCCCTGCTAAACATCATCAACAATGTTGATGAAATCGAACTTGGCGAGAAGCTTCAGCATTTCAAAGACTTCACCTTGCCTTTGACGCCAGCATTGCGTGGGTACGCAATCGGCAATTTCGAATTTGTCAAACGAGTCCATAACTCGTTCGCGAGGTATGTTCTATATATCATTTGATTATAATACAAAATCAGGCGATTCAATAAACTAAACCTCCCCAGAAAAATGGACGTCCTCAACACCGACCTGCAGCTAAAGACCGAAGCTACGAACCGAAGGTCCAGAACGAAGAAGTTGAAAACCCAGGATTACGATGATAGCGAAGCTGGCTTCCATTTCATCGGCTTCGTCCCAGCGAAGGGGAAGCTATGGAAGTTTGATGGGCTCGAACGCCAACCCCAAAACTTAGGTAGATTTATACATTTTTATTCCCATCTCGATTCTAGTTTCCTTTCTTTTCCCCTTCCCCTTTAACTTCTTTAAACTAATCCCTTGCATTCAAGGTGACTGTTCAGGTGATAAGTGGTTGGATCTAGCGAAGCCAGAAATAATCTCGAGGATGGCAGAGTATGAGGAGGGCCAGATTGAGTTTTCGATCCTGGGCCTTGTTAAAGACCCTCTGATCGATTTGAGAACACAGCTTGCTACAAACATCAAGTGCGTCGCTACCATAGACGAGCAGCTATCTGCACTTGGCATATCGCTACCGGACCTGGATGGCACAGCAGCGACTATCAATGAAAACAGTAATGGTATTGGCCATGATCCATTCATCAATATTGAGCGGGAAGAGGTGGAACGGGCAGATGTTCCGGGTGATCTCAGAACCAAGTATAAATCTGCCACACCAGATGAATTGGCAGGTTATCGGGAAGAGCTCGTCGGTGCTCAAAAAAATATACGAATTATGATCAGCGAAGAGGAGCAGTCGCATCGGGCGGATGAGGACTACGCAACGGCCAGAAGACACGATTACGGACCGGCTGTGCACACCTGGGTGCGTCTCCTTGCACGCAAGCAGGTGATTGAAAAGCTAGTTGAGGAAGTACTGGCGTATTGATCTACTTGCGTATATAGCAGTTCGTTGACTGAGGCTTGAAGCATTAGTCTATGTATTAAATAACTATACTATCAATTTTAAAAGTTTTGTCAGTCGCTACAGTAATGATAATGTTCGATATAACCAGTATTTTGCCATTTCTGAAACATGTCATGAAGTATGTATCTCTTCGTTTCAACCAGCTGCTTCGAATCTCCATGCGAAGTGCAAAAATAACTCCATTCAATACAAACCCATGGGAGAGGATGGAGCATCAGCGAAAAAGGAGGCCAGAAACTGCCGAAAATTAAAACTGAAACGCTAAACAGCAACTTTATTGGCGCCTTCGGGGATTCAAGGAAGAGCAGGCAACTGGAGCTTGATTATTCGATCATCTCAGAGTGAACTCTTCCATCAACACAGCTATTTATTTTATTCATTCGTCTTCAACATAAAACGAAAGCAGTTCTGGTTGTGTGTCGTGGGGCCATGCACGACCGTCGTTGAAGCATCACCACACGACCATTTAATCAAACAAGGGCTCTCCTTGAAATTGACAGAACATACAGCCTCCCAGAATTCGGGGAAAGATATGGCATCAGATTCAGATGACCCCGAGCTGAAGTTAGAATTGGATCTAATGACGCTGGATTACCTGCTCCATAAAGCGATAATCGCGGTGATAGACGACCGAATAGTACAACGGCGGGTTGGCGAGCAGTCAAATAAAAATGGTGATAGTATTCTCGGAATATTTGATGGTTAGTTCTGTACTCATAAAAAAAATAAATATAGATTTGAGTTTATTATTTCAACCAGTGTGGCTGTTTAATCGTTGGAGCAAAAAGAAAGCTAATTGATTACTTGTCGCCAGGATGCATGCAATTATTTCGATACAATCATCTCAACAATAACAGTCGCAACAGCAATTATGAGAGCGATAGAAGCAATCAGAATAATAACACTTCATGCGTTCCGATAAACTTGAGAATCAAACTTCAAATCCTTACGGTAACAAATCTCCTGTGCCGACGGTATCATCAAGGCTCCCGCGCATTTCTCCCGTCGGAAGAAACCCTCCAAACCCAGAAAAAGCGGAACAGAGAGCGCGCAGAGCATTGGCTACGTCAAAATGAAGACCACAGAATCTGCCGCACAGCCGCAAGCACGCCGGTAATGAATGATTCAGCGTATCTAGAGCGAAATCGACGCGACATGTACGTGCACATGGGCATCCCTTGCAAAGACGGCAATGACAATATCCCCGTCGCCAGTCTATTGGATATCTTACCGGAATGCATGTCTCTCTGTGGGATGGTGTGCCACCATGACATACCAGACACCAGCTGGATGGAATTACCGGTCCGGTTTATGCTGTTTGCTGCGATTGAGGAGATTTTGTTACACGGCACGATGATAGAGGAAGCGGCCAACGAGGCTTTTGCTTGGGATTATCCTTACAAAGTCGAGAGTGATGATCATCATGATGAAGATTGTGAACAAGATGATAAGGCTCGTATTGCTCAATGGGAGTCCGTGAGGGATTCTGTGAAAACATCTCTGGTTGGTGTTGATGGCGAAAGAGGATGGGAGACAAGTATAGGAGAAATCTTGGAGAACTGTCCTTTCATACGGTTCGAGGAATATGTCATGGAATGGCTGGTTTCATTGCTACGGTTCCAAAAATCTCCTATTCTCATGCAGTTGGAGGAAGGGAAGCTGGAAGGGCTGACGCTAGAAGAGACGGCGGCATTTATGAGTAGGGTTGGCATTTAACAGGCTATGTGCACAGCCAACACAGATTTAATATTCGAATTGAAAAAAGAGAATGGAGAGGGAAAATGGCAATATCCACAATCCAGACTACAAATAAAGAGTCTGATTCTAACGCCTGCCGTTGGTTTCCAAAAAGAGTCACGAACAAAACACCAAAACACCCACTGTCAGTCACGATCCGAGGTCAGTCATCTGGATATTCGTCTCGAATATTGCTAACGAATCTCCGCGACTCTGAGTCCCACCTCTTGAAATGTTTACCGGTCAACTTCAGAAATGCAGGCGGAAGCTCAGAAATTTCTAATGAAACCAGTTCAATATTTTCCTCCGCCACGTATCGTACACTTTTGTCACATACCCTGAAACGGAAGAACAAACAACATGTCAGCAAATCGGTTCGTATCCCGCATAAATATATATATGATAAACAAAAATACAACCACGTACAGAACATGGTAGAAACTTTGGTGTCTGCCAGCCCGTAACCGATCGATTCCCATCCTTTGCATCCACTGCTCTCCAGCTCCGCACTCGGCGTCCCAGCCAGTTATAACAGCAACATAGTCGTAACGACGATGTCGGAACACCTGCCCGATCTTATATTTTATATTCTTATGCTCTGGAGTGCGTCTCCGTACCTGTTTCGGGATCTCATCACCGGCACGCAGAACGCGGACACTCTCTTGCAGCGGAGCATACTCCGGTAGATCCGCAAACAGCGGTATCAAGTACTCCTCGATGAGGTAAACATCCGATTGAAAATCGGAAGCAACGTTATCCATCAACGATGGCAGATGCCGTCGCATGGGAGCATGGCCAGCCTCCCGCGGTGGTAAAACGCCCGGTGACTGGGCGTCGTGGTTTGCATATTCCGCGAAAAGAATGGAGGACCAAAGTGCGGCGTACTTCACGCTGGCGGAGTCAAGGCAGGTGTCGCGAATGCGCGGGGTTTGAAAGACTGAGTTTATAATATTCTTGCTGCAGCGAAGCACTATATTCTGCACCAGGGATTCGCGTAAAAACGTCGACCGCGACAGCGTCAAGGCCCCCAGGAAGCTCAGTTGTTCCTGGAGTTCAGTTACCCGCGTTTCATCCGTTGAGCGGAACGGGTCCATGTACATGGGATCACCAGGCTGGCCTGGATCCTCGAGCAGGTTGCCATCCATATCGTGGCCATCAGCAGGGTGAATTATCACATGTACATGGAATGGAAATCCACACGGATGAGCATCAAGATCAAATCGCCGTGCAACGTAACAGTATATAGCTGAAGAAATGAGAGGTAAAGAATTATGACCGGGATTCCTTAACGCCAAACCTATAAAGTTGTGCTCGATGTTGTAATACTCTCGGCTTGAGTCGATACCCGTGAGATCATGCTCCCGTAGATACTTAGCTATCCTTGTCGCTCTATTCCGTGGGCTTAGCTCCATGATCTCCAAACATTCAGTCGACAACTGAGTTACGATACTCTCAAGACAATCTGAGATCTGTAGAGCATCATTAATTAGAACCCCTGATCCTGATTAAAGCATGAGTGCATCGGTATCATCCCACGTACATCGTTAAAATCCCCCGGTCCATCTTCCAAAACGAACATGTCAAACGCCCCCAGAGCGCGCTCCAGCGAGACATCTTCATTATTTCTCAGTCTATTCCATACCGGTATGGCCATTGTCCGATGAAGACAACCGAGAATAGCGTTGCTATGGTATCTATTTATGCAACCCAGATCAATACCCTTCTCCGTAAATAACCAGGTTCTGAGAAGGAGGGAAGGGGGAAAGGGGGAAAGGGGAGGAAATGTATTTAAATCCCACCGTCTTGCTAAATGATCTTCCCACTCCTCCCCAGCCCTCGCATGCCGCAACAACGTGTCCTTCGCATCATACCCAAACTCCACGATGTGATGCGTCTTTTCAATCCTCCCTGTCTGGTTTTTAACAATGCTATCCAGAATCTGCGTTGTGCTGATATCAATCCGGCGCCGAAGCGCGTAGAGCGCCTTCCAGTCCACGGAGCCGACAGGCTCAACCAATCGTCGCGCGAGCTCATGTCGCTGGTCCCAAAATTTGAAATCGTTCTGGCAGTGCAGGCGCCAGAGGAGAGGGACGTTTGTTGCGCTTTTGAAACGGCGAGATGTGCGCTCCAGGGCTAGTGCTGTCCTTGCGGGTGAGTAGCAAAGGATGCTGTGCAGAACTTCGTCTGGGAGGCTTTCAAGGGTAGGCGGGGTTGCCCGCGCCATTATTCGTTGATTGTACGGTGGAGGGGTTCAACGGGTTAAATAAGTGATAGTAATATGATAACAGAAATTTTCCATGCAAAAAAGCAACAGAAGGGGCGAGATTTGGGATTGAGTGCGAAGGACATTGTTGTTCCCGGAGATAAATCTAATAAATAGCAGGCCTCCCCAATTTTATTGTGTTGGAGCAGTTCAAACTGAGCCAATGCCAGAGCCAAGTGGTAATTCGGACTTTAGAGTAAAGTTGTGATTGCATCATACCTGCTGACTGCCAGAGTGGTTGGACTTGTTTTTGTGGAAAGGAAGAATAATATAATAAGAATATCAATTAATTACGTGGCTTATAATGCGAATACAAAAAAAAACATATACATTAATAAATTAGGAGTATTATATTCATGATATCGTTATTCACAACTGCCATCCATCATTCAGAATATATATACGGAATGTACAGTACTAGAGCCCAATAACCCATTGAAAACCAAATAGTATAGCAGGAGTAGTGTTCTGGAATCAAACGTTCTTGAACGCAATATATGGCCACAACCTAACCCCCCTAGCCCTGCCCCGTACCGGTGGCCCAACAGAAGACAAATAAGCGAGTAAGCTCCCTGTACTTGTCTCCCGGTTGATGGCCGCTCTACCTTTTCTCCAGTGGCACAGAGAGAAGCCTTGGAATACGGGACAAATCTTCCTCTTCCTATCATGGGTCCCGTCGGTTTAATTATAATTAACATTATCACTGAAATAAAATTTAATAGAAGTAAAAGTGGGCAATGAGAGCACACTACATCACGGAGCAAGAATCGTAAGAATTACCATAAAGGTCGATCGTCGCCGCTCGCTCGTTTTCCTTTTGTTTGGCCCTCGTCTCCTTCGGGAAACTGGACGCTAGGAATGCAAGAAGTTCATTGTCTAGGTTTGCTATTCATCAACCAAGTCAGTTATATATTGTCGCGGACATAGACTTCAATGCTCGTGGGAACGAGAGCTAAAGTAAAAAAAAGAAGGAGAAAATGCATATTAACATACCTCCTGTAGCCTCCATTACGACACCCTCTCGACAGAGCGCACAGTTGTTCTGTTTAGCTCTCTGCATAACAACCAAGCAACGGATGCAGAAAATATGGTTACAACGCAGTCGCACAGGTTTGAACGAAATATTAAAACAGATAGGACATAGGTAGTCGTCCAGCTGGGGTATGACAGTAAGGACCTCTTCGGAAATCGTGTAACAGACAGCCTTGGCCATAGTTTCAGCTAAAAACGTCTCAACAACCATGAGTTCTGGGAAAATAGTCCCAGCTGGGAGAGCGGTGCGTTTGTCAAACTTTTTCAAGATCTTGGTGAGGGCAGTGCGATTGATCTCCTGGAACTTTAGATTTTGCAACAAAACATTGTTAATGCACAGAAAGGCCTCAAGCGCGGTACGGCCCTCCTTTCCAAGCTTTTTGATCTGCCGGCCTTGTTTTAACGTTGTTTGGAATTTCTCCAGTTTCCGGCTGGCAGTTTCGGCGTCTCTCTGGCCAGAACCCTGCTCGTCGGTGCAGAAAAAAACCTGCATGTCTATATACAGTCGGAATATTTCCCGCCACACATATAGGGCGGATTGAGATCTCCTGAATTGGGGCTTCGTGATCTTAACGATTTGTTGACGCAAGTCCTTAGCCCGTTCACTTAGTCCAATTTGTTCTCGTTCTTGGAGCTCGTCCAAGCCTGATAACTCTTTGTTTAGAATATGGAAAAATTCCGAGTCAGCGGAGAGCGGTATCTCGACGGAGTGCACTGTTTCGGCGTCATAATCTAGCTTCTTGACCGCTTCCCCCTGTTTGTCAAGGCTCAATTCCCCATCAGCAACCACTTCCAGGAAACCATGATGGGTAAACGATCCCAACTCAGAGTCCAGTCTAGCCAAAGTAGCAGCAGGTATCGGAAGCGGAATTTTGTTCAGTTGTTGAAGGAACTCAAGGGTTTCAGGAGAGACGAAGGCATCAATCGGGGAACCATCCATGGGGTCGACGACGAAGGTCAATTTCGGCAGCCAGAACGACGTTAAAGGGCTTTCTGCGACAAATAGTCAGGAGCCATACCCAAAGCGCAATATCATAACCCAAAATGGTCAAAAACTTACTGCTCAGAGAGTATTGGAAGCCGAAAGGCAGGCTATCACCACCAGCACCATCATACCCTGCCGCGTTTGCCGCTTGACTCTGGTGCCAGAGGAGGTTCAGAATCTCCGGGCGTAGGCCCAGGGACAGCAGCTCCTTACGCACCTTTTTGATACATTTCTTGAGGCGCTTGTAGGAGATTGCAGACTGAACCCACTGGGAAGGGTAATCCTCAGCGTTGAGGATCTGCGTGTAGTCATGCGCAAACTTCATAACCGGGGCTGTCTTAGGCGGATAGACAATGGGTATTTTTCAACCAACTCCAACGGAACTTTTCTATGTGCAACAATAACAGGGAACTATTTAAGTTTCTCTAATAACTAATCTCTCTCGGGAAAAATCGCCACCATCAAGGCTGTCGCATCTCAGAAGCGCGGAGAGCTGGAGCGCGGCCCGATATCTTGGAAGAGACGAAGGATGGAAAAGACAGGGCGCAAATATACATTGCAGTGGCTGGAAATATTGTCTCGGTACGAGCCTCAGACGGGGTGTCTAGCAAGCGACAGACGGCAGACAGACAACGGATCCTGGGCGTGGCCGGCGTTTATGAGCGAGACAAGCAGAAGGCGAATGTCACGGATATCGATGACTCCGTTTTGGGCAATTTGGCAGCAACCTTGGATGCCAAGCCCTCCAATGGGTGTGAAAAGCGCGCCACGTGCTGTAACCCCAGGGTAATGACCGACTGACACTTAAAATACCGCTAATAGAGTGCATATATTACCGTATTGCACCAATAATATGTGGGACGTCTAAGTGGTTGTATTAGCATGCAGGCAGCTGAGGCATATATGTGCGGTGCGCTAGTCCGTGATAGGCAGCCTAGGGCCAACACCTCCCCTCGGACTAGCAGCCGTACAGATATCTATCTATCTAGAAATCCTATTATACATGAAATCAATCAAATCAAGCTATTCTTTATATCCTTTTATCCTTCTATCCTTCACCCTTTCGGCATCTGTGAGGCTTCGGTTCGTGGTAGTAGTATCGATGTTTGAAAAGTTCTTTGATGGCAGTGGTGGTGGTGGTGGTATTGGTGGTGGTATTCTTAATGGCCAATCTCATCATGGTGGTTCTTATAGGAGGTTCTTTGATGGTTTTCATTGGGGGTTCTTTGGTGATTCTTGCAGGGGGTTCTTTGATGGTTGGTTCTTCAGAGGGTTCTTCAGTAGATGGAGGAGCAGTGACAGTGGCTTGTGTAGCCAGTTCCATCTCATCCTCCCCTTGTTTGATATCCTCTTGATCTCTTGACAGAGAATCAGAGTTTTCAGCTGATTTTTGTAAGGATTTTCCCATCCTTCTATCCCAATATTCATTCATTCTCTTCAGACATTCATCTTGCTTTTTCAAATATTCATCTTGCTTTTTCAAATATCCCATCATCATCTGTATCAAGATATCGGTTGTTGGTGTTGGGCCCGGTGGCCCAGGGGTAGTGGTAGGTTCGTATTCAATATCATCATTGCTAGCTGGGGTATCCATCCCCATGGTAGCTCGAGTTCTAGGAGGCATTCTCCCCCCTATATCAATCAAATTTTAATCTTTTTCCCGCGATCAAAGCTCTTCTAGCCTTCGTCAGGATCCCTTCTGCTGATCAGCGTAGCAGTTCGCGAGACGTTAGATGGGCAGTGGAAGGTTTAATAAAAAAACAAGCAATCCGGGCTATAACCTGTGGGACGTCTAAGTGGTTGTATTAGCATGCAGGCAGCTGAGGCATATATGTGCGGTGCGCTAGTCCGTGATAGGCAGCCTAGGGCCAACATAATACCATACACTTTGACCACATGTGGATGACTAATCAAGAAATTGCGGGCACGGCTCTGGCTTGATTCAATTGTTCACGACCCCCTACTGTAGGTCAAAGTCACTGCCAATCCCCCGCTTTGATTTTTTTTATTTAGCTCGTCACCCTTGCTGCCTTTCGTCAGGGAGGTCATGGGCCAGAGCCATTCCTCGGCTGCGGGGGGGAACAGTGGCGCCCCAGCTGCGGATAATGATACGAGGAAGACGGACTACTATGAGCTGCTGGGTATAGGACGAACTGCTACAGACGAAGAGTATGCTACATCCTCCAATTTGATTATGATTATGCTCTATCTTATTCGTAACGTTAGTCGCTGGGATCAGCATGCTACGAAGTCATAAGCAGCGCACCGGTAAACCCTGAGACTAATTACTTATCTTCCACCCCGCACAGGATCAAAAAGGCCTATAAAAAAAAAGCCCTCGAGCACCACCCAGATAGAAACTACGGCAATGTTGAGGCTTCCACTGCTATCTTCGCCCAAATCCAGGGCGCCTATGAGGTCTTATCGGACCCCCAGGAGCGCGCCTGGTATGACTCTCATCGAGACGCCATCCTAGCCGGCCACGATGGTCCCACGGCGGCTGCGCAGTATTCTCATGACATCAAGATGACCACCGCGGAGGATATAACGAGGCTCATCATGAAATTCAACCCTCGTATGGACTTCTCAGATGCACCATCCGGCTTCTTTGGCGGCCTGCGGGAAACCTTTGAGACACTGGCGCGAGAAGAGGAGCTGGCATGCCAGTGGGACGGCTTGGAACCCGTCGACTACCCCTCGTTCGGCCACAAAGACGACGGTTATGACAGCATCCGCCTGTTTTACTCGATATGGAGCGGGTTTGCGACAAAGAAATCGTTTTCGTGGAAGGATATATATCGCTACTCCGAAGCCCCAGATAGAAGGGTCCGCAGGTTGATGGAGAAGGAGAACAGACGACTCAGAGACGAGGGCATTCGAGAATTCAACGACGCGGTCCGGTCGCTTGTCGCCTTTGTGAAGAAGCGAGATCCCCGTTTCAAAGCCACCGTGCAGAGCGAAGAGGAGCGGCAAAAATCCCTCCGGGATGCGGCGGCGGCCCAGGCGGCGCGCTCACGCGCTGCAAACGAAGCAAAGTTGCAGGGCCACCAGGTGCCTGAATGGGCACAGAGCGAAGAGGTAGAGGAAGATATGTTCAGCGGCAGCAGCGAATCCGAGATTGAACAGGATTATTTCGAGTGTGTTGTCTGTCGTAAAAACTTTAAGAGCGAGAAGCAGTTTGATGCCCATGAGCGGAGTAAAAAACACATAAAGGCTGTCAAGCAGCTTCGTTGGGAAATGAGGGCAGAGGATAAACATATTCAACAATTGAGCACGGGAATGGAAACAGAGACGGGCGTTAGCACATCTAGTTCAATCCAGAATTCCGCAAAAACCCTTTCATCCACCGCCACTTCCGCCCAAGAAAATACCGAGCCCATTTCCCCAGACACAGAAGATGAGTTGGAAGACATCATTGAACCAACCCACGAAAATGATGTGGATGACCTGTCGGACCACCCTAGAATACCGGAGTCAAACATAAGCGAAGCCGAGCCCCAAACGCGAACCCAAGAGCCTGAGGAAGCAGAAGACGACACCAACGCAAGCGATACAGACCAAGATTACGCGCCGCGAGCGGTTCTCCTAAAGCGTTTCGCTACAGACACAACCAGCGCGACCAACACAGTGCATTACAACAGCCTAAATGACCTGACGGAAGATATATCGAAAACATCCATCAACGATAATGACGACGACGACGAACCGACACAGCCAAAACTAGGCAAAGCAAAGTTAAAACGCGCTAAACGTGCGGCTGCGGCTGCGGCTGCGGCTGCGGCTGCAGCTGAAGATGAAGGGAAGAAGGGCAAGACGTTTACATGCGCGACGTGCAAAAGCTCGTTCACTTCAAAAACCAAACTGTTTAACCATATCAAGGCGTTGGACCATGCTCAGTCCGTGGCAGCCATTAAACCTAATAATAAGCAGCCTGGCAGGGCAGTCGGCAAGAAGGGCGCAAAGCGCTGATGCGGCGGCATGTAACGAGCGGTTCACGATTTTGTCCTAAATTTTCCGCTTTCCACGGACCGGTATGGGTATTATTTTGGTTTTGTTGGGTGTTTTATTTAGTGCATAGCGCGAGACATCATTCATTACCTTTTGAAATGTTATGATTTACGTACCATTACGACTTATTTTTGACTTCAAGTAGATGGTGATTTACTGCATTGTTCGCGTTTTGAATATATGTAGATAGCGATCCTTTATTTGGCGGGCCGCGGTTGATCAAAACCTCTTGATATATAGTGCCTTTTCTTTCTAACAACCCTCCTATTCCAAAGTTGGGCGCCTACTACCAGCCTTGCCCATGTATTGGTGCTGCTACAGATGCATCACGGAGAGATGAGGAGAGTGTTGATGTTGTTCGCTAACAGATGACACGTCAAGAACGCGTCAAAACGCTTAAATATTTTTCCGCGCCCATTTCTAGTCTAATTTCTCACTCGTCTACTCCATCGCATCCAATGCCATAATAAATATCGCAAGGTTCTTTATATGCCGTAAGCTCCTGGACACCAGGCTAAACATACCAACAAAAAAAGCACGAGGGTGAAAAGGATCCCCAACAAGAGCAAAAAAAATAAAAATCACAATCCCCTAACCCAACCCAGCCTTTGAATTCTTCACCACATGCACAACAGGATGCAAAATTCCCTTATTATTAACGGCGCCCAACGCCGTCCCGGTACTCCACCCCATCTTCTCAAGCATCGCGCGGCCTTTATTCCCGGCCCCGATCTCCGGCGCTGACGCCCCAACCACGTCGCCATCCATGTACGAAGCAGCTTTCACACCACCGCCACCACCACGGGACTTGGCCACCGGCTTAAAGCCACCACCGTCACCTCGTGAGGGTCTATCCATCCGCCGCATGAAGCGCCCACTGGAGAAGATTCTATCGACTCGGTGGACGGCTGCTTGGCTATCCAAGGTGGGTGTGCGGGATGTCTTGGTGAGGATTGGGAAGCGCGAGGTGCCGCTACCGCGCGATATCGACTTGAGTAAAAGGATGTTTGCGATCTCATGGACAAGTTTGCGGTTTCGTTTGTCCATTGGGGGCAGTGAAAGGCTGCAAGTGCCCGTTAGTAATTTTCAAATAGAAGACAGATGGGGGAGGGTATCATACCTCTGGGAAGAGGATGCTAGGAAGGCCCTTATTTCCAGCTTGACATCATCAATGCTCATGCCTTCCGTATATTTCGCCTTCATATCTATCTTTCCATATTTTGTGCCCAAAAGCCCCTGTGCCCTTAGTTCCTCGCGCTCCTGCTTTTTTGCTTTCTTCTTGTTTCGGTCGTTTTCCCAGGAAGCTTGCAGTTCACGCACCAAGTCGCTATCAGAAAGGTCGAAGTCGTACTGATGCGCATGGCGGCGGCCCTTTGGTTTCTTCCTTAAGCTTGGACGATCGAAATCCATAACGTCGAATCCACCGTATGGATCTTTATCGAGAGCGTCTGCGAAAGCTGAGGCGGAGGGGAAATGCCCGTTTCGGTTTCGTCGCTTTTTCGGTTTGGATAATGATGACCCGTACGAGAATTTTGGTCTGGAGAAATTGTCGAAGCCACCAAAGCCTCCATTCCCATCGAGGAGTAAGAAATCATCGGTGCCCAACCCAAACGAGTCTTGAGTTTGAAGTAGACGAGCCATCTGCTCATCATTCAAATCTTGTTTCATACCGTCATGTAAATCTTGATCAAACTCTTCTTCATCATCATCTTCATCATCACCATCTTTTTCTTCTTCTTCTTCTTCTTCTTCTTCTTCTTCGCCAGGATCCGACGAAGGCTCGGATACTTTCTCGCGCCGTGGTTCAATCAAGGCGACGTTTTCTTCGAAGCGTCGAATCAATTCGGACGCGCTAGGCATTGTAAGAAGCTCCTTTCGAATCCAACGCGCTTTGTCAACACTCTGGCCCACGCCGGTAAGCAAGTATTGAATACTTTTGCCCTTTTCCCTCATAGAAAAGATGCGTCCAATCTCGTCCGGGAGTTCATCGGAGGAGCTGAGATCATTCAAGTCTTCAAGATCCGCAGAATTCCATGACTTCGTGCTGGAATGGCTAGATTTATTCTGGTTCTGAACGTGAACCTGACCTATCCCAGCATCTTTGCCTTCATCTTCGCCTTCATCACTGGTGTTATCATCCATCATGTTCGCGATATAATCAGCCAGGATCTCCGAATCATCAGAATCCCAGCGCGATCTTCGTCTTCTTGGTTTACGCGCGTGGGAACGCTTTTCCTTTTCGTTGAGGTTAATAAATTCGGGGGGCCCGGCTGGATGCAGTAGGGTTGACTCGGAGGTATGGATTATTGCCGGATCCGATTCGTTATTAGACGCAGACTCCGGGCCGGAAATCACCGATTCATAGTCATCTCCATCATCCCAACAACTCGGGATGAATGGATCATCCAGGATCGAGGGTCCATGTTGGCGACTTGGATTAAGATTCTGGCTGCGGTGAACCGGAGGCCGTTGGGATCGGTTTCCCCTTCCTGTGAAGACCACCTCATCTTCACTGGAAACTGATAGAGCAGTCATGCACACGTTAAGCGCTACAGTGGAATTTTCACTTCGCATATTCTCCGCGGGATCCTCTCCCTCGCGATCTATGAAAAATATATCCTGGGAGTCCCGGTCGGCATCTAGCAATCCTTCGACTTTTTCTCCAGCCTCTTTTACTCCTCTCTCCTCCTCTGCTCCGGCCTGATCCGCTTCCACCTCCACTGTGTTATTTAACCACTTTCGACATTCCGACTCCAGATCTCTCTCGCCCATCGTACTCGGTGGGTCTACGTTCGGGGCCTTTGTTATATCATGTGCATTCGGGACCTCGAGGCTCTCCTGTACCAAATCACCAGCGCTGACAAATCTTATTTCATTGTACCGTAGATTGAGGTTACTTCTTCGGCTAGTATAGCGCTCTGTATTGCGAGCCTCCTGGGCCATGGTAAGATGAACCTCATCTGGTGCTTTCCCTGGGGAACCAAGTAAGCAGTCAGCGAGATAGCTCGATATCGGGGTCATGTAGCAAGTAGCAAGGGGCTTACTAAAGCCAGCATATGGGAAGGCATTATATGCATGATTAACTCCCTGTTGATTCGCGCGGGATTGCCGTGTTGCCACGACAAAGGCAGCAGAACCCTGACTGTAGGCTCCTCCGGCTCCGGCCTTTGTCCTTTTTGGCCTGGCCATGGGCGTTGCAGGGAACAAGGAGGTACTGTGCGATCTCTTCCACGGGTGCAGCGGCGGGAGGGTGTGGTATTCTTGTCCCCGCCCGTGATGTTGACGCTGCAACAGTTGTCACATCTTCCTCGTTCTCCATTGCGGCACAAGTGCAAATCTCGACCATTCACCCTCCAGACAAACACTGCAAACAAGTTCCCCCTTCTTAGATAAGCCAGTTCCAGTGGAAATTGTAGATAGTTATTTATTGTATGGCCATTTGTTTGCCGGTATTTGATTATTCGTATTGATGCTATATGGATGCCTCTATTGGAGAGGTGTGCTCAGATATGAACCTCTCCGACCATGGCCATGGTGGTGTTGTTGCTCTTGCTTGCTTCCCAGATGTCTTGAAGCTTGGACAAGTTGTATGACTCTATGATTCAAACAAGCAACAATTTCCACTCAACCTCCACCGGGTCTATGTAGGGAATTGCTGTAATTACCTGGCTTACACAGTGTCCTTTGCATTTCTACGCTGTTTGCGTTTACATCCCCGTTGTTTTCGTTGTCTACAGCTCTAGGTCCTGGTGACGTCTTTGTCGGGTCCAGAATATATATACTAGTATATCCGCATAAATATATATATTTCTCCCGTCAGGTGCTCTATTCCCAACCTACAACCATCACTACTGATATTGACCGACTTTACCCCGTCGGTTGACGCCAACGTCCATGGGGTATCAATATACTCTAAACCGACAGCCGTCATGAATAACGTTGATATTGGAAAATACAAGAGAATCGTGCAGTACCTCTGGGATCCCGAGCCGAAGAATGACGATGAACCTGGCTCGCCCATCTGGTGCCTCGGGCGAGAGTATCAGCCACTGACTCCCCCGCAACCACAACCACCATCACCACATGTCCAGGCGGTTGATACCGGCACCAAGGACGCCGGCGATGACAAAAAGACACAGGATGAACAGAAAAATCACTTAGATCAGACCGCAAATACAAGCCCGACAAGATCATCGGATAGTGCTACAAAGCCGCAGAGGCATCTACTGCCCTTCGCAATCCACCGTGGATCAACAAGCCCTCTGGGACAGCAAGGACAGCAGCATTGGCCAGACGCTTTCCTCGATGATTTTGAATCAAAGATATGGCTTACTTATCGCTCCAACTTCCCGCTGATCCCCAAGTCCAACGACCCGAACGCTTTGTCGGCCATGACGTTGGGTGTCCGCCTCAGAAGTCAACTGGTTGATTCGCAGGGATTCACGACGGATACTGGATGGGGCTGTATGATTCGGTCAGGACAGAGTTTGCTTGCAAATGCGCTGGCAATATTATCTCTAGGTCGAGGTATGTTGTGCCCGCGAGGTCTTAGTACGCTCGCTGTATTTATGATTTGCTATACATATCTGGAGGCTAAAGGGAAACTTCCCTGCAGACTGGAGACGTGGTACCAAGATAAAGGAAGAAAGCAAGCTACTCTCGCTATTTGCCGATGATCCAAAAGCCCCCTTTTCAATACATAGATTCGTGGAACACGGAGCTTCCGCATGTGGCAAATACCCTGGGGAATGGTTTGGCCCGTCCGCAACAGCAAGATGCATACAGTAGGTGGCCTTTCCTATCCCCCTCGTTGTCATCTCGGTGACCTAAAGTATAGCCTGCAGAGCATTATCGAGCGAATGCGAACACGCTGGCCTCAATGTCTACGTCACAAGTGACGGCTCAGATGTCTACGAAGATCGATTCCGGGCAATAGCAGGTGCTGGCACGAGCACAGACGTCCACCCCACCCTAATCCTCCTGGGGATCAGGCTGGGCATCGATCGCGTTACACCCGTTTACTGGGAAGCGCTCAAGGCCGTATTGAAATATCCACAGTCCGTAGGGATAGCTGGGTAGGTGAGCCCGTGCGCCTTTCCGGCTTAACCACAATGCTCATATTATATATAAAAAATAAATTCATAGTGGCCGCCCTTCCTCCTCCCACTACTTCATCGGCGCCCAAGGCTCCCACTTCTTCTACCTGGACCCGCACCATACCCGCCCAGCCCTCGTCTACCGCGACGCGGGCGACAGACCGTACACCACTGAAGAGCTGAACACCTACCACACGCGCCGGCTGCGGCGTTTACATATCAAGGATATGGACCCCAGTATGCTGATTGGCTTCCTGATTCGTGATGAGGATGACTGGAATTCGTGGAAGAGGAGCGTGCACAATGGCGCAATGATCGGGACAGGGAAAGCTATCATACACGTGTTTGATAAGGAGAAGTCACCGTTTGGTGGGCATGGGCCGGAGAGAGAAGGGGCGGTTGATGAAGTGGAGGCGCTGGATGATGATGACGACGACGACGATGACGATGTTGATGTCGACAAATGTGACGATCACGATGCGCGTGTTGATGACGATAATGATGTGAGCATCCGCGAAGACCCCGGGGATAGCTCCAGTTTCCTACATATATCAAAATAACGCGCATGTTATGGTTCTGCTTGGGGGGTGAAGCTTTTCTCTCCATTTTGGATATCCTGGTCTTATAACCGCCATTTTCACGTCATGACTGGCATGGGCTGTCTGCAATATCATCATTGGATTTTGTACTTAGCAAATGGAATGGAAATGAGCCATTTACCAAAGTATCGTATACCGCACGAAGATCTCCTATGAACGTCTGGAAATTAAGATGCCGAAATCCCTGGTGGCTGATTTTCAAAATGTAAATAGGGCCGGGGCGATGAGAGAAATTGCGCGAGAATAAAGCACATTTATTTTGCTGCTTTAATCGAGGAAGGGCCAGTGGCCAATAATCCCATGCCGGATTGCCTTCCATATTCCAGTAATTTATTGTACATTCCATCACACCGATACGAATTGCAACCCATAAACATGCGGCATCGGCACAAAAAGAAAATTTGAACAGGAAATAAAATCAAAGCCGTCCCATGAAACGTTAAAATAAAAGAAAAACCCACTGAACACCCGTAACCACCTCACTGAGCCGCAGAAAAGACATTTGACCGTGAGGAATTAAAACGGAAAGCAAAATCATATAGTAGAAAAAGGAAAGCAAGAAAACAAAATGTCGTTTATTTGGCGGACGAGGAGTACTTGGTGACGGCCTTTGTGCCTTCAGAGACGGCATGCTTGGCAAGTTCACCTGGCAGGATGAGTCTCACGCTGTGAAAGGGTTTTTGTTAGTGATGCGATGTGCTGGATTGTGTTGCGGAACGAGCAAACTTACGAAGTCTGAATTTCTCGGGAAGAGATGGTGGATTTCTTGTTGTATGCAGCAAGCTTGGAGGCTTCAGTGGCGACACGCTCAAAGATATCTATTAGGAGAAGAATTAGTTATCGCTCCTACGGGACACGTGAATGAGGCGACATACCATTGACGAAGGAATTGAGGATGGACATGGCGCGGTTTGAGATACCAGTATCTGGGTGGACTTGCTTGAGGACTAAGGACAAAAGAGAAAAAAACGCGTTAGCACGCTTCCATCGCGTCATATAGAAAGACTTCGATTTATGGGTGAGAGAAGGAGCAGCGACAGGGAAATATATAACATACCTTTGTAGATGTAGGACGAGTAGGTCTCTTTTCTGGTCTTGGATCGCTTTTTCTTCTCGCCACCAGCAGCAGTGGTCTTCTTGCCGGCCTCCTTCTTCTCAGGAGCTTTGCCAGCTGGGCTTTGCCAGCAGTGGAGGGCTTCTTCTCAGCGGCCTTTGGTGGCATTGTGATTTGGTTGTTTGATTTTTAATTTAAAAAAATAAAAGTTGGTAGAGGCGAATGTGGATTGAGAATAAACACAAACGTGGACGTGCGGAGATGAACGACGGGGGACGGTTGTTAGCGGGATATGGAGAGGAAGAAGAAAAGAACAAGAGTCGCGACGAGGAAGCTGGCGGGGGGCGAGTACTTATAGCAGCAGCAAACAGCGCCAGTCCACCCAGCGTGATCTGAGGTGGGTGAAGGAAGCAGAATTTCGATACGGTAATAGTTTCGTATGATCCGTATGATTAAGGGGCGTGGCGGCTGTGGTTTGTATGGCCACGCGACAATACTGGGCCGTACGGGACGGTATCAGCGCCATTTACCACGCTTACCGGATCGGGCAGGACGCCATAACAAGCTGACACAGCAAATGAGAGCCTGTGATTGGATTGATCTGGCTGATCGAGCTCAGCTAAGCGAGAATCCCGTGACCCGCCTGCGTGATCTGGGTTGCGACTCCGCCCAACAAGAGCCGACGCCGTGTTTTCTTATAAACCAGTGTCTCGTCCTCCCTGCCCTTCTTTGCTCTCTTCTCTCTCCTCCTCTCTGTTTCTTCTCCACATTCCAGTTTGACTCTGCTTCTCCTCACGTCCTCTACCGCTCACGTTACTGCCACTTACGCTTCTGTATCCACCCCCTCTCTCAACCAAAACCAAAACCAAACCACTCAAAATGACTGGAGGCAAATCAGGAGGAAAGGCCAGCGGCAAGACTTCGCAATCGTATGTGACATCCATTCTCGGATTTTGCGGGATACAAACATAACATCCTTATTCCATTGTATGAATCTAATCTAACTCGTCGAATTCCAGCCGCTCTTCCAAGGCCGGTTTAGCTTTCCCAGTCGGTCGTGTCCACCGTCTGTTGCGCAAAGGAAACTACGCACAGCGCGTTGGTGCTGGTTAGTCGCCCCCTTTATGGGTTCTGTCATTTATGCTATATTGTGAAATTAACACGTTGGTGGCAGGTGCTCCCGTCTATCTCGCTGCTGTCCTTGAGTACCTGGCTGCTGAAATCCTCGAATTGGCTGGTAACGCCGCCCGTGACAACAAGAAGACGCGTATCATCCCCCGTCATCTCCAGCTCGCCATACGCAACGATGAGGAATTGAACAAACTCCTTGGCCATGTCACCATCGCCCAGGGTGGTGTCCTGCCCAACATTCACCAGAATCTGCTCCCCAAGAAGACCCCCAAGTCAGGAAAGAACCCTAGCTCCAGTCTTGAACTTTAAGCAGATTTTCTTATCTTTTGTTTTCCATCGATTAATTTCCCCCTCCACCTCATGTCTTTTCGAGTTTTCTACTTGTTCTTGTTCTTCGGCGCAGTATGGGTTTTCTGACGTGATCATGGGATTCTGGTTGGGCAAAGTTTTTATGGCTCCTGTTTGTTTTTACTGGTGTACATTACGTCTCGACGGCAAATCGGTGCGGATGGGGGTATTTAAAGCGGCGCATCGCCCACGAAAGCATATTTTGACGCGTGCTGGCGATCTTGCGTTTTTATAGCTTGATTCTTCAAAAAATGAAGAGTGATTATTCTATTTCCAACTTGTTCTCCCCCCCATTTCTTTCATTAACGTGTGTGAGTGAAGCATTTGCCCGCATTTTTATCAGTGATTCAGAATTGAAGAACAAAATCCGCGTTTCTCCCAGCTGCTATATCTAATAAGGACGCGTCAGGAAACCCACTGGCTTGGCTTTCGTTGATATCGCTCCGGGATCAACCACGCCTTGCAAGTTTTTATGGAACGCGAGTTGACAAAACATGAGGATGCGGGTTTCTCCAACCCTTGGAACTTCCAAGGTTGAATGTTGGGGGTGGGGGTTTGTGATGCATGGTTGGTCACAAATCCAACAAAGGAAGTGCAATTGAGACTGCTATGTACATTAGGACTGAAATGGAATATACAGGTCTGATTTGCATGTAAAATCTTTTCTTAGAGGCTTATCAATGAGCAATCAGAGTCAGCACTCATATCTGTGCGGTGGACATTATTAGCTTGAGACAAAAGCAATCAGTGACTGAGAGATAATTTATTGGAAAAGAAAACCCAAAGGAAACATTTAGTTATATACATAGAAAGGACTTATACTGAGGATGTCTCTTCCTTTCTCTATAGCAAAAAATACTCAACCCAGTGTTACACATACACACATAAACAAAATCACTGAAGGTTCTATTCCTTTTCAAGTCTGATCACTTCCTGCTCATCTGCTTTCTGCCTCTGTGCTTTTTCCTGGTTAAGTCTTGAAGTTTCTCTAATTCGCTGTTCCTCTTCCTCCATTATTTCATGTTGTGCTTTGCCCACTATTTAAAACCTCAGTTAGTATGATTCGGTTGTAGAGTAGATACACGTATTTCCACGTACATGGTAGAATTGGTAATTCGGAATTTCGCTCGTATTTGCTCCCTACGCAACGAAGTGTTAGTGACGTGTTAAAAAAAAGGAAGCAAAAACTACGCGGTGCAATTGATTCATCCATCAAAGGGGAAAATGCATACCGCCTGGTGCCGTCGGGGCTCTATACGGATCAGGATGTTTCCACTCTATCAGCAACTTCTCGGTCTCGCGGAATAAAACCTAATGAATGCGTCAATTATAACCCCAAGCCCACATATACATATATACATCAATTATGGTTGAACAGTGTAGTGTCGTACTTTCTGTTGTCGAGGCTCCCTCACATGTCTATTTGCATCAAAGAGCGAACGGATATAGACAGCCTGGCCACGCCATAGATGACGATGGACGGCCCAATCGAGGGCAAGCTTGAGGGACCGTCGGTAGAGAGACCTGTTCAAATACAGATTGGAGGTGGGTGCGATTAGTAGATGTAGAATAGATGGAAACGAAGTGCAATGGTGATCTGGCGGAATTTTGAGGGTAGCTTACAAGGCTGTTGGGTTGGGCGTCATAGTGGTAGACGAAGAAGAATTGATCCCAAGTGGCCCCAACCCAGTGGGTAGTTAATTGATTATTGAATATCCGTCGAGCGAGCCAGTGGCAAGGCAAAGGAGAGGGCGTTGTCTGGCTGTCGCTGGTTGTCAAAGCAGCCGGTTGGGTGTGATGCTTGGGCCGGGGACGCGGGAGGGAAGATGTTCCTGTTCCGCAGCCATGCTGGCTTCAAGCAGCAACAAGAATAAGAACAAGAACAAGAATTTGGACCGAGCACTACTATGTTGACATCTCTCGTTGCGTGACAACACACTCTCTGTTGATATTGACCTTTGCTTAGTACTATCTCTCTGTCGTTTTCTTCCGGCCTTGTTAAATCACAACCATCCTCTATCCTAATTCTCAGCCTCGTGACTGATAACCGCTTAACCCGATGGCTCCACGACTACAGCTCCCGCGAGAAATGTCGAAACATTTGCGACTTGTCCCTCGACATGTTTATACCAGCTCAATCTCTTGCAGAGCTGTGTCTTCTCTAAGCCGGGTGTCTCGATCCAATGGCAGCCTGAGAACTGCACACACCACTCTTCTGAATTCGTCGGTTCCATTGAGGTATATATCCCCACTCCGTCACAGATTCTTGATTCTGATCGGTCATTTATTATGTAGACAATCTGTAGCCCTGTCGAATAATCCGCTGTTTATGGGCAGCCAGCGACGAACTTATGGTTGATATGCTCGCCCCCTTGTCAACTTTTAATTGCCTTGCAACGTTTCTAATGAGTCTGGTAGCGGATTCGATCGTAAAGGTACCGCCGATGGCCGAGTCGATATCAGAAGGGACATTAAAACAGTTTTCTAAAAGTGAGATATTACCTTCCTCAGGCCTTCTCCACTTTCCTGGATCATATTACGTGCCCATTGATGGAATCTTGCTAAACAAGAATATAGAGGTTGGCGAATATGTTGAGCGAGACGAGGAACTTGCAACCATCGAAACAGATAAGGTAATATTTTATCACGCTTCCCCCGAACTGCATTTTATCCTCTCCCTTCCCTCCCTCTCCACACCCCCCCCCCCCCCAAAAAAAAAAAAAAAGAAAGAAAGAAAGAAAAAAGACACTTACTCTCGCACGTTTTTGTTTCAGATCGATATCACCGTCAATGCTCCAGAGGCAGGTACGATCAAGGAACTTTTTGTAAATGAGGAGGACACTGTTACCGTTGGTCAAGATCTCGTCAGGCTGGAGACAGGGGGCCCCGCTCCCGAGAAGTCCAAAGAAGAAAAAGAGCCTGTGAAAGCGGAAGAAAAGCCAGCAGCCAAAACAGAATCTGCTCCCCCGCCACCGTCATCACCTCCGAAGGAAGAAGCAAAGGCCGCTACCCCTCCACCAAAGTCGGAGCCAACTGTCCAGAAATCCTCCCCATCCAAACCGGAGCCGGCCCAAGCGTCGCAATCAGCCCTTGGGAATAGGGAAGAACGCAGAGTACTGCTCCCTCCACTGAAGAAAAAGCTCTTTCGGCTGACAAACTATCTAGGTAAAAATGAACCGTATGCGATTGCGAATTGCGGAGCGCCTGAAGCAGTCCCAAAATACAGCGGCATCGCTCACTACATTCAACGAGGTCGACATGTCATCTCTCATGGAATTCCGTAAACTATACAAGGACGATATTTTGAAGAAAACTGGTGTAAAATTGGGCTTTATGAGCGCGTTCTCTCGTGCCTGCGTTTTGGCTATGAGAGATATTCCAACCGTCAATGCGTCTATTGAAGGGCCCAATGGCGGAGATACAATCGTCTATAGAGACTACGTCGATATCAGCGTGGCGGTAGCGACGGAGAAGGGTCTGGTCACGCCGGTCGTACGAAACGCTGAGTCTATGGAACTCATTGGGATTGAGAAGGCGATCGCGGAATTAGGTAAAAAGGTATGCTTGTGTGATGTGGTTCCATACTACCTCTCTCTTTAGAATTATAGACAAGCTCATTGATATTTGATTTTGAAAGGCACGTGATAATAAATTGACCATTGAGGATATGGCCGGCGGCACGTTCACCATTAGCAATGTAAGGGTCTCTAAACTCCATTCAGCGGTCGCGTTTTTATTAATATCCGTTCCAGGGAGGCGTTTTTGGATCTCTGATGGGTACCCCGATTATCAACCTTCCACAAACAGGTGAGCAGCGCTCTTTCATCCGACGAGTGTGTGCATATTATGGTCGTATCATACTTACGTGACTCCTGTAGCTGTGCTCGGCCTTCATGCGATCAAGGATAAGCCAGTCGTCGTCAATGGAAAAATTGAGATCAGGCCTGTAAGTGTTTTCTCGTGTGATAACTCACATTTTTCATATGCATCTAACTAATATCTATTTTAGATGATGTATCTCGCATTGACCTACGATCACCGCCTTCTGGATGGTCGGGAAGCCGTCACGTTCTTGGTTAAGGTCCGTCTTGTTTTGTCCCATCATGAGGACTGTGGTGATTTACTAACCCTAACCCCTTCGATAGATTAAGGAGTATATCGAAGATCCGAGGCGAATGCTTCTGGCATAGTTGCCTTCCCGCTGCACTCTAACTCCTGTCATGCCAGGTCTCCGAGCCAGAAAATATATGTATATCACGGTATTTTTCCTTTCTAGCGCTACGTTAACTGGACAGGTGTGAATAGATTTTCCGACTGTCATTTTGATTCACTTTTTCCTACCTTCTTTCCGTACTAGGGAGGGAGAACTAAAATCATTGTCTCTTGACCTTTTTTTTATTCTGGCGATAATTTGTATATAGATGAAGTTGTTTACTACAAATAACCTCCGGGCACTTTCCTTTGTGGCAATCATCAGAAGGTATATCTTCACCTTTTGCTTTCCGGTTATATCCTGCTAGAATTGGTGATGTTGTGTATAACATTCGTGTTGCCTGTTGTTTACATCTGTAGGCCACGTCTTGTTTACTTACTGCAAGGTACGCAAATATGAGGTCATTCGCGCGGTTTTGTCAGAACATAACGAATATGTTCTATCTGATGGTCGCCCTGCATATCTTGCCTATATGTCCTCCTTCAAAGGTTAAATAAGAATCAAAAATATTCTTTGGTTATCAAAAAATAAAAGCCTATCACAATCAGTATAAACTTGGGTCTTTCTACTATATAAACACTATCTTAAAGCACTTGAAGTTAGTTATATGTATATATATATATATATATATAACCAAATAATTTGATGGGATGACCAGTCAAATGAAGCACGACACACTTTACACATTTCTAAAGGGTCTCAGCTCATTACCCATCAATCCTTCCTGCATTCAGAATAGACTGGCTGTGTGACCATGCATGGGACTGGGACCAAATTTTTCCTCAGTTCCATTATTAGATATCTTAGTCCTGGTCCCATATAGTGTTTAGTAAATTAGTCACTTTACACTGTTTATATTATAAATCTAGTCCCAGATCATGTTTTACTAATAAATTAGTGGTCCCAGTCCCATTTGGTCCCATTTTACAAAATGGGACCAAATGGGACCATGATTTACCCTATATAGGTTGGCAGCGATAGATTAGCAGTGGTAGGTAGGTTGGCAGCGGTAGGTAGGTTGGCAGTGGTAGATAGGTTGGCAGCGGTAGGTAGGTTGGCAGCGATAGATTAGCAGTGATAGCGATAGATTAGCAGTGATAGATAGATTAGCAGCAATAGATTAGCAGCGATAGATTAGCAGCAATAGATTAGCAGCGATAGATTAGCAGCAATAGATTAGCAGCGATAGATTAGCAGCAATAGATTAGCAGCAATAGATTAGCAGCGATAGATTAGCAGCAATAGATTAGCAGCGATAGGTAGGTTGGCAGCGGCATAGATTAGCAGTGGTAGGTAGGTTGGCAGCGGCATAGATTAGCAGTGGTAGGTAGATTGGCAGTGGTAGATAGAGGATCTAATAGCGAGCCATCAGGGCATTGAGCACTAAGCAAGATAGGGGTAATATCTCCACCAATCATATCATCAGATTGATGTATTATATAATCATCAGAATGGGACCAAACTTGAGTCAAAATCATGATCAGTCCCAGATCATGTTCTTATTTTTGATAGTCAGTCACTTGACATGGAATATCAAGATTTTTTAGTCCCATTTCACTCATGTTTTGATAATTCTAGTCACTTTACACTCCCATTCTGATCCTGGTCCCACTAAAATAATGCCAAGAAATGGACTGGGATCAAACCAAATCAAACCAAATGTGAAATTCATGGTCCCACCAGCCAGTCTAATTCAGAACCCGATTTTGCTGACAGGCTTCAATTGCCCACCCGACCTCACATAATAAGTTACAGAAACACAGCTTAGTTATGACACTATGTATAAAATCAATCATAATCAATTAATATTCTACAGTTTTATGCTACAATCGCAATTGATTTTCAATTAACTAACAATTAATTAATTAATACATCATTTATTTGAACTTTTAAAAAAGGAATTATAAAAATTACATTACCACACTCTTGCTAGTGATTTTCTGTATTTTGTGAGGTCAGGCGTGGGTACAGGCCACAATTTGAGCTTGGTAGAAAATGCGAGGTTAGGTTATCTGATTTTTCATATACACTCAAATAAACAAACCAAAAAAAAAAAGAAAACATACAAAGGCCCGGATTCGCTGGTGGTCACCCACCCAACTACTAATAGGCCAGCGAGTGGCTTGAACGCGCTCGATACCTCAGGCGCCGTTCGGGCGGGTTAGCGCGTGATGCTGCCTTTTGCCCTTTAGTGAATCTAGAGATGGTGTTGAAGCAAGTGATAGTACGGAGGGCGCTATCAAAAGAATTGCGCTGCTCAGATTCAATTTATACAACTAAGAAGTGCCACAACATTTTAATGAGTAATTACATTTAGCTTCAAATGACCTCATATTCTATTTATATGAGAATGCTATGTATTCTGAATTGATTCCTCTTTTTTCTCAAATATCTCATCTCTAATATTTCATCTGCTGATTCATATGGCATTCAATACTGATATTATCATAAGAGCTCTTGTGGTGGCTCTTAAATCACTCTATTTTGACAAGTCAAATACTGAAATCACAGAAATCACTCAGATCTCAAAGAGTCAAATCAATTATATATATAAATATACAATTGAACACAGATTTGATTCTGAACTGTCTCATATTATACTTTATAATGAATGACTTTGAGATGTCTTCAAATCTGACTGATCAACTTAGAGAAATGATAGTATTAAAAATACTATTCTTGCAAAGATTTAATATAATCAATTTGAATAAGAAAAAACATATACTGATTTTATCAATGAATTTAGTAATGAAGAAATTAAGATATCTTTTATAACTATATAAAAGATTCTTTGCAAAGCAGATCTGTGAAAAACAAAGTCTATACAGAAGTCAGAATTTATTAAGAAAATACAACTAGATTGACTTCAATTCTATCTGAAGTATAAAGATTGAATTTTAAAGAATTGAAAGAATGTTATCTGATCAGATGAAACCTCTATTATTCTTTTTTATCAATGAAATAAATATAGAATATAATGTGTATATAATAAATATGTTACTGATTAAGCAGATATTATCAATATTGCAGATTAAATCATTTATATCATCTACACAGTTTATATAATCTATTTCAACAGCACTATCAATAAACTTAACACTATTTTAATAACAGTTTATAAATTGATTAAGAAAAGAAAGAGAAAGAAAATCAGAGAAAGAGATTATATAAGAGAGTTCTTATAGATAAGAGAATTAAAATAGAAAAAATATCAGAGATTATACTCTGAAAAAGTATAGAGTGAAAGAATTATTAGAGTATTAAAATATATATAATTATAAAATAGAATTGTAAGAAGATATAAGAGAACTTTATAAGTATATATAAATATATAAATATACAGTAGAGGATTGATTATATAAGTTAACTGCTAACAGATGCTAATTTATTATATTATCTTTTTTTACTGAAATAAATAAGAATTTATAAATATCAAATACAGCAGTGTTCTTTATAATAGATATAGATTTTCAGATTAAATAATTATATTTTATTTATTTAATAAAATATTCACAGCAGTAACAATTAATTCTGTTGTTGAGAATTACTTTAATTTCTTATTCAAATTCATTGTCTTTTTTTATAATAATAAATAATTATCAGTCAAAAATTTTCTGTAAGAAGAATAAATTCTTAATTATAAATTAAAATAAATTTATATAAAAAATATTATAAATATTAGATAAAATATTCAGTTAATAGTTGTAAATATCTAATACTTCTACTACTATATATTTAATATAATAATAGTTCAGTATATATAAGAAATGATCTATTCTTATATTTCTGAGATCTAGTCAAATCTTATCTTTTATATTATATTAGATTACAGAATTTTTTCTAATATTTATTTAATTTTTATAATTCTGCTGAGTATTAATCATCAAAGCTTTAGTTTATTTACAGATTTTCTTAAATTTACTGACTATATTCTCTATTATTTATACAGAACTGTGAATATATATAATCTTTCAGAAAATCTCAGAGAAGTTCAGAATTTCTAAATTATAATTATATAGAAAAAAGAATAAATTTATATCTATTGTAGTAGAATTTCAGTTATTTATAGTAATTTCAGTATACAGCAGTAGATTACTTCAGTTATTTTATATATAATTATAGAATTTTCAAAAAATATTTTTAATTATTTATATTATTCTTTCAGTAGCTTCATCAGTTTCTGAGTAATATACTATTAATAACTTTTATTTAATTTTTAGTAGCTGATATATATAGATTCAGAGTATACTGATAAATTAACTACTTCTGTTTAATACAATAAATAAAAATAAATTATATATATAATAGAATAAGTTTCTGATAAAAATATTTATAATAATCTCAGTATTTATTTTATTGCAGAGCTGTAGTATTATATTTTTATTAAATCAATTAATAATAATCAGAATGTTTATAAAATTTCTATTTTTGAGTAAGAAAACTATAAAATCAATAGTTATATTATATTATATTCATTCAGAGATGAGTAGCAGCTTTAGTATTTCTTTTTAATATTTATATTATACTGTCACTGAGCCACAGTGATCACAATTATATATAAACTAATATATATTTTTTGATATATTCAGTCAGTAGAATTCTCAGACAATGATACTGTATATAATTTTATACTCTGAATATTCAGTTATTGATGAGTTATAAATTTTTTATATAATTTATATTTATAGAGATTCTGAATCAGAGACTTATTATCTATCTCAAAAGTATAGACAGTTATTATCATTAATCAAGTATGCTGAGATATTTATTCTTGAATATATATCTGTAGAAAATCAGAGTATTTTACTTTATACAACTTTTATAGTCTATTATCAGAATTTATTTATCTCTACTGCTTGTTTTTATTACTCTTTAAGCAAAGATTTCTGAGCTCAGAATAGATTAATATATATATAGAAGCTATCTAATTATATAAAACTTTTTATAATTATAGATAGACTGATTGTATAATTATATATAAAACTGAGATCAAATTTTTCCTCAATTCTATTATTAGATATCTTAGTTCTGATTTTATATAGTGTTTAGCAAATTAGTCACTTTATACTGTTTATATTATAAATCTAGTTTCAGATTATATTTTACTAATAAATTAGTGATTCTGATTTCATTTGATTTCATTTTACAAAATGAAATCAAATGAAATTATAATTTACTCTATATAGATTGGCAGTGGTAGATAGATTAACAGTGATAGATAAATTGACAGTGATAAATAGATTAATAGTAATAGATTAATAGTAATAGATTAGTAGTGATAGATTAGCAGCAATAGATTAGCAGCAATAGATAGATTGATAGCAGTAGATAGATTGATAGCAGTAGATAAATTGACAGCAATAGATTAGCAGTGATAGATTAGCAGTGATAGATAAATTGACAGTGGTAGATAGATTGACAGCAGTAGATAAATTGATAGTAATAGATTAATAGTAATAGATTAACAGTAATAAATTAGCAGTGATAGATAAATTGACAGCAGTAGATAGATTAATAGTAGTAGATAAATTAACAATAATGAGTAAATTAACAGTAATGAATAGATTAACAGCAGTACTAAATAAGATAGAGATAATATCTTCATCAATTATATCATCAGATTAATATATTATATAATCATCAGAATGAAATCAAATTTGAGTTAAAATTATAATCAGTTTCAAATTATATTCTGATTTTGATAGTCAGTTATTTTATATAAAATATCAAGATTTTTTAATCTCATTTTATTTATATTTTGATAATTCTAGTCACTTTATACTTCTATTCTAATTCTGATTTTATTAAAATTATGTCAAGAAATGAACTGAGATTAAATTAAATTAAATCAAATATATAATTTATAATTTCAGCAGTCAGTCTAATCACAGAGTTAATTAATCAATATTTTCAGTGTTTTCATCTATTATCTAGATTATTAGAGAATATATTTTATTCTCAGCAGAATAGAGTATCTGTAAAAGCATTCTCTGCCTCTGATTGATAACAGATTATAAATAAAAAACAGTTAAGAAACAGTAATTAATATATATATCTCTCTGTAAGTTTACAAATAATCATGAAATATTCTAGATTTTTATAATCAGTGATAATTTTAAACTTCTCTATACTTATAAGTTCAGATTTTCATTCTTTAAGATATTATATAATCATCAGAAGCTTTTTGTTATAGATTTTATAATTGCATTCAGCAGGCAATATTTTCTTTAAAATAAAAATATAGAGTTATAGAATATCTTTATTATTATATTATATTAGCATTTTATTCATCATATAATCTGAAACATCTGTTTCAAGAATTATATACTTATCTGAATTGAATGATTGCAGTATTAAAGTGGTTATAAATATATATTTCAACTTCTTAAAGATAGTATTCATTTCAGTGATTCATTGAAATATATAGACTGATCACTGAAATCATAAATTACATATTTGATTTGATTTGATTTAATCTCAGTTTATTTCTTAGCATAATTTTAGTGAAATCAGAATCAGAATGAGAGTGTAAAGTGACTAGAATTATTAAAATATAAATGAAATGAAACTAAAAAATCTTGATATTTTATATAAAGTGACTGACTATTAAAATCAGAATATAATCTAAAACTGATTATAATTTTAATTTAAATTTAATTTCATTCTGATGATTATATAATACATCAATCTGATGATATAATTGATGAAGATATTATCTCTATTTTACTTAGTACTGCTGTCAATCTACTTACTGCTGTCAATTTACTTATTATTATTAATCTATCTATCACTATCAATCTATCTACTACTATTAATCTATCTATTACTGCTAATCTATTACTGCTAATTTATTACTGCTAATTTATTGTTATCAATCTATTTATTACTATTAATTTATCTATCACTGTCAATCTATCTACTACTGTCAATCTATCTATTGCTGCTAATCTATTACTGCTAATCTATTACTACTAATCTATTACTACTAATCTATTACTGTCAATCTATCTATTACTATCAATCTATCTATTACTGTTAATCTATCTACTGCTGTTAATCTATCTATTACTGCTAATCTATTATTACTAATCTATTACTGCTAATCTATTACTGCTAATCTATTATTATCAATCTATCTACTACTATCAATCTATCTACTGCTGTCAATTTATTTATCACTATCAATCTATATAGAGTAAATTATAGTTTCATTTGATTTCATTTTATAAAATGAAATTAAATGAGATCAGAATCACTAATTTATTAGTAAAATATAATCTAAAATTAAATTTATAATATAAACAGTGTAAAGTAATTAATTTACTAAATACTATATAAGATCAGAACTAAGATATCTAATAATAAAATTGAGAAAAAATTTAATCTTAGTTTTATATATAATTATACAGTCAGTCTAAAAATACAGCATTCTTTCATATCAAATTTATTAGTAATTATATAATATCTAAGAAGTCTTTAATAAACCTTCAATAGAAGTTGATGAATTCTAGAAAACTTCTAGTCTTTTTTACTAAAATAGATGCCTCTCAGTTGAGAATTACTTCTATTTTTTTAGAATTCATTCATATATCTCTTTAGACTGACTGTGTAACCATGTATGAGACTGAAATCAAATTTTTTCTCAATTTCATTATTAGATATCTTAGTTCTGATCTCATATAGTGTTTAGTAAATTAGTCACTTTACACTATTTATATTATAAATCTAGTCTCAGATCATGTTTTACTAATAAATTAGTGATTCTGGTTTCATTTGATCTCATTTTACAAAATGGGACCAAATGAGATCATGATTTATCCTATATAGATTGGCAGCAATAGATAGGTTGGCAGCGGTAGGTAGATTGGCAGTGGTAGATAGGTTGGCAGTGATAGATTAGCAGTGATAGATTAGCAGTGATAGATTAGCAGTGATAGATTAGCAGCAATAGATAGATTGGCAGTGGTAGGTAGATTGGCAGCGGTAGGTAGGTTGGCGGCGATAGATTAGCAGCGATAGATTAGCAGTGATAGATTAGCAGTGATAGATTAGCAGCAATAGATAGGTTGGCAGTGGTAGGTAGGTTGGCAGCGGTAGGTAGGTTGGCAGCGGTAGGTAGGTTGGCAGCAATAGATTAGCAGCGATAGATTAGCAGCGATAGATTAGCAGCGATAGATAGGTTGGCAGCAGTAGGTAGGTTGGCAGCGGTAGGTAGGTTGGCAGCAATAGATTAGCAGTGATAGATTAGCAGTGATAGATTAGCAGTGATAGATTAGCAGCGATAGATAGGTTGGCAGCAGTAGGTAGGTTGGCAGCAGTAGGTAGGTTGGCAGCGGTAGGTAGGTTGGCGGCGATAGATTAGCAGCGATAGATTAGCAGTGATAGATTAGCAGCAATAGATAGGTTGGCAGCGGTAGGTAGGTTGGCAGTGGTAGGTAGGTTGGCGGCGATAGATTAGCAGTGATAGATTAGCAGTGATAGATTAGCAGCAATAGATTAGCAGCGATAGATAGGTTGGCAGTGGTAGGTAGGTTGGCAGCGGTAGGTAGATTGGCAGCAGTAGGTAGGTTGGCGGCGATAGATTAGCAGTGATAGATTAGCAGCAATAGATTAGCAGTGATAGATAGGTTGGCAGTGGTAGGTAGATTGGCAGTGGTAGATAGGTTGATGGCAGTGGGTAGATTGACAGCAGTGGGTAGGTTAGCAGCAGCACTAAGCAAGATAGAGGTAATATCTCCACCAATCATATCATCAGATTGATGTATTATATAATCATCAGAATGAGACCAAACTTGAGTCAAAATCATGATCAGTCCCAGATCATGTTCTGATTTTGATAGTCAGTCACTTTATATAGAATATCAAGATTTTTTAGTTCCATTTCACTTATGTTTTAATAATTCTAGTTATTTTACACTTTCATTCTGATTCTGATCTCACTAAAATCATGTCAAGAAATGAACTGAGATCAAATTAAATCAAATCAAATGTGTAATTCATAATCCCAGCAGTCAGTCTACATCTCTTTCAGCTTTGATGATAAATTCTAGATAAATTATAGACTTAATCTCAAAGTTATACTTATCAATATTCATCTGTAGTTAGACTGACTGTGTGACTATATATAAAACTGAAATTAAATTTTTCCTCAGTTTTATTATTAGATATCTTAGTTCTGATTCTATATAGTATTTAGTAAATTAGTTATTTTATATTGTTTATATTATAAATCTAGTCTCAGATTATATTTTATTAATAAATTAATAATTCTAATTTTATTTAATTTCATTTTACAAAATAAAATCAAATGAAATCATGATTTATTCTATATAGATTGACAGTGATAGATAGATTGACAGTGATAGATAGATTAACAGCAGTAGATAGATTAATAGTGATAGATTAGCAGCAATAAATTAGCAGTAATAGATTAACAGTAATAGATTAGTAGTGATAGATAGATTGACAGTAATAGATAGATTAATAGTAGTAGATAGATTGATAGTGATAGATTAGTAGTAATAGATTAGCAGTGATAAATTAGCAGTAATAGATAGATTGACAGTAGTAAATAGATTAACAGCAGTAGATAGATTAATAGCAGTAAGTAGATTAACAGTAATGAGTAGATTGACAGCAGTACTAAATAAGATAGAGATAATATTTTTATCAATTATATTATCAGATTGATGTATTATATAATCATCAGAATGAGATTAAATTTGAGTTAAAATTATAATCAGTTTCAGATTATATTCTGATTTTGATAATTAATTACTTTATATAGAATATCAAGATTTTTTAGTTTCATTTCACTCATATTTTAATAATTCTAATCACTTTACACTTTTATTCTGATTCTAATTTCACTAAAATTATATTAAGAAATGAACTGAGATTAAATTAAATTAAATTAAATATATAATTTATAATTTCAGCAGTCAGTCTATCTGTAGTTCTGCTTCTTATAAACAGTTAAATATTTATTATATATATTTATAGTATTCAGTGAGTGATTCATCAGTGAAGATCAGAATATTATTTATATATACTGATACAATTTCATTGAGCAAATTTTATAGAGCTCAGTTAATATATTTCTGAAATATACTAGAAGCATTCACTAGCTCAAAAAGAATCACTGTTTATTTATATAGTCTGTAATATATATAAAAAACAGTTAGTTATTTATTATTTTCATTAATTTTTATCTTATAGAAGGCTACAGAGATGTTGAGCTTTGTAAATCATTTTACTTTTTCTATTTATTTGAGTATTTTATTGATGAGTGAGAGAGAATATTAGTTTTTTTATATAATTTTATTAAGTTCTTGATAATTAATGCAGAATTATAGATTTTTATCTGATTTCTTTACAAATAGTACAGATACTGCAGCAGATGAATTGCTAATACAGATAAAGCTTTTATTTAATAATTTATTGAATGTTTTTTATAGAATAAAAAGCTTATTATATGATATACTGTAGAGAGAGCTTCAAGATAATTGCAGATTTTTACTGTCTTTTTTAATAAACTCAATTATATAATCTATACTGCACTCTTAGTAAGAGAGAAATATCTCAGTCATTTTTTTATCAAATATATCTGCAAAGTTTTTATACATTTCAGAGAATTCTTTACAGAGCTTCTTAAGATTCTTAAACTCTAATTTTTCTAATATTTTCTTGATATTTATTATACTAGCAGCAAATATCTGAACATTCTTCTTTTTATATATTTAATAAATTAATAACTTGAATATTTTTATTAATATCTGAGTAAAATCAGCAGTTCTATCAATATTCTTTTTGTAGATATAATTATCTTCTGAGAAAATAAGACAACAGTTATATATATTTAACAAGATTTCAAATTTCATAAATTATAACAGATTAAGTATTAAATTATATTCAAGATTCTATACTTTATATATAAAAATACTCTTCTTCTTATATTCTTCTATATTAATATTGAATTTTATTATATTATAAAAGACAGATTCTCTAGAGCTATTAAACTCATTTAGTTTATATAATTCAGAGAAAGAAATATACTGAAGCTTATACTTCTCTATTAACTGAATGTTTATAAAAGTATAATAAAAAAAATCACTATCTATTATTACATATATATTGACTAGATTATTTATAATAATAGAAATTATAATTATATTCATTTGTATCTTCTGCTCAAATCTTCAGCTGATTTATTGTTTCTTGAGTTTTTATTTATATTTTAGAATAAAAGCTCTTTTTTTCTCTGTTCTTATCTATCTGCAGATGACACAGTATTTATATATATAAGAAATTAACTTAAAAGAACTGTATTTGAGTACTGATTCATAAAATACTCTGATTTATTGCAGTGTATATAGACTTTTTTAATAATTTAGTTAACAGTATTTTTATCTGAGATATTGAAAACTCTTGAGTATTCAGTATTTATATAAAAGATTCAGTTTATTGACTCTGATTTGAATGCAGAAATTGTTGTGAAATAATTTGAAATATATATATTTATTCAGCAGAATTCTTTGCAGTTCTGAAATATATAAAATTAAAACAGATTATTATTGAATAGACAGAGATTTATACAGTATTCACTGTATATTAAAAGTTTCAAATACTCTATATTTTAATTATACAGCTGAAAGTTCAAATTCTTGAATAGTATATTAATTTTAATAATATCATCTCAGTTCTATCTATCTGCTTCTAAAAGTTTATAATCAAATTTAGATAGATAGATTACTAATATAGTATTCTTCTGACAGATTTTATTTAGCTAGTCTAATATTTTAATTTAAAATATAGAATTAAAAAAAAATATTAAGCTATTAGAAAATTAACTCTGATATATACTGATTATTCAGATAGTAATTTATTCAGAATTAAAATTTTACTAATATATTATTATCTAATCTGCTGTGAATATATTATATTTAATTTAATAGCAAATCTATCACTTAGTTATTAATATTTAATTTAGTATTTACTTTTGACTTCTATATAAAATATAACACTAGATTTTCTGTATATTTATCAAGAATTGAAAGCTTCTTTTTCAGAGACTTCTTATGAGATGCAGATATAGAAGAAATAGTGAATATAGATATACTCATTTTAATAAATTATTATTATAGCTCAGTCATCTACAGCACTTACTACTGAAGAATATTTTATAGATTTAAATTATTATTCATTATATTCAAATACAGTGAATATTTATAGATCTGTTGATAACTTATTTTAGTATCTAAAGATATATAATTCTAGAAAATAGAATACTTATAGATATTCAGATTTTTATAAATACTATTCACAGTATTACAGTACTAAGTTTATCAAACTTTTTTATAAACATTATTCACAGTATTATAGTTTATAGACACTTGAATCTCTTCATAAGACAGTTAATTATATTATAGATACTTAGATTTGACAGTCTATATATCTAATAATAAAAGTATTCAGACTCAACAAAAAACTTATATAATAACTAGATACTCAGATTTTTTTTAATATAATCAATATACTTAAATATAAAAACTGATAATAAAATATTCAGATTTTAAATATAATTAATATATTCAGATATAAAAATCTAACAACTAGACACTCAGATTTTAAATACAGATGAATTAATTTATAATATAATAGATATATTATCAATTAAATAGATATTATTAATATTGTAGATTAAATTATTTATACTATCTGTGCAGTTTATACAATTTATTTCAATGATACTATCAACAGATTTGACACTAGACTGGCCGTGTGACCATGTATGGAACTGGGACCAAATTTTTCCTCAGTTCCATTATTAGATATCTTAGTTCTGGTCCCATATAGTGTTTAGCAAATTAGTCACTTTACACTGTTTATATTATAAATCTAGTCCCAGATCATGTTTTACTAATAAATTAGTGATTCTGATCCCATTTGATCTCATTTTACAAAATGGAACCAAATGGGACCATGATTTACCCTATATAGATTGGCAGTGATAGATAGATTGGCAGTGGTAGATAGGTTGGCAGTGGTAGGTAGATTGACAGTGATAGATTAGCAGCAATAGATTAGCAGCGATAGATTAGCAGTGATAGATAGATTGGCAGTGGTAGGTAGATTGGCAGTGGTAGATAGATTGACAGCAGTGGGTAGATTAGCAGCAGTGAGTAGATTGGCAGCAGCACTAAGCAAGATAGAGGTAATATCTTGGCAGCGATAGATTAGCAGTGATAGATTAGCAGTGATAGATTAGCAGTGATAGATAGGTTGGCAGCAGTAGGTAGATTGGCAGTGGTAGGTAGGTTGGCAGTGGTGGGTAGATTGGCAGCGGTGGGTAGGTTGGCAGCAGCACTAAGCAAGATAGAGGTAATATCTCCACCAATCATATCATCAGATTGATGTATTATATAATCATCAGAATGGGACCAAACTTGAGTCAAAATCATGATCAGTCCCAGATCATGTTCTGATTTTGATAGTCAGTCACTTTACATGGAATATCAAGATTTTTTAGTCCCATTTCACTCATGTTTTGATAATTCTAGTCACTTTACACTCCCATTCTGGTCCTGGTTCCACTAAAATCATGTCAAGAAATGGACTGGGACCAAACTAAACCAAACCAAATGTGTAATTCATGGTCCCGGCGGCCAGTCTATTTGACACTATTCTAATAACAGTTTATAAATTAATTAAAAAAAGAAAAAGAAAAAAAATCAGAAAAAGAGATTATATAAGAGGATTTTTATAGATAAGAAAATCAGAATAGAAAAAATATTAAAGATCATACTCTGAAGAAGTACAGAGTAAAAGAATTATTAGAGTATTAAAATATATACAATTGTAAGACAGAATTATAAGAAGATATAAAAGAACTTTATAAATATATATAAGTATATAAGTATACAGTAGAGGGTTGATTGTGTAAGTTAACTGCTAATAGATGCTAATCTATCACAGTGTATCTTATAAGATCTATTCTTAAAACTGTATATATAAATAATGAAAGAGATCATCTGAATTCATATTCTGAGTCTGCTTTTTATACAATAAAAAGAGCTCATTTCATTGTTGAGTCAGAGAAATCTTGCAGAAGTATACTCAATCTCTTGAGTATATTGAGACTTTAAATACTGAAATGAAATCTATAAAGAGATAAGAATAAAAGCTGTTAAATGATATTCAAAAATTATAGATTGATTGTCAGCAATCAGATTAAAAATCAATATGAAAGTTCAAACAGATCACAGATAAGCTATTTTATAATAAAAATAGTGAAATTAATTGATATCACTATCAAGTTCAAATTCTCTTATCAAAGTTATTTTTCTTTGCAAAAGAGTGTCAAATCAATCATCTGAATACTATTGTGCAAGAGGATAAGATCTCTTTACACAATCACTATATTCAATATTATATATACAATATTCATAGAATTCAACAGCTGCTTTGATGTGGAAATTCATCTGATCTCAATACAATTGAGGCAGTTTGACTCTGAATGAAGTGCAGAATAATAAGAAAAGAAGTTTCTAAGAATCATACAGAAGCTGTTAGAGTATAGAAGTAGATATGAAAGAATCTGTTACAAGAGAAGATACAGACATGGATTGAGCAGATTTCTGTACATATTGAAAAGATTATAGAGTTAGAAGATGGTAATGAGTATAGAGAAGGAAGATGGCATGAACAGATGAAGGAATAGAATACTCATCTGATTGACAGATTGGCACACAGATTGGCAGGCAGATTGGCATACAGATTGGCAGACAGATTGGCAGGCAGATTCCATGTTGAATAGCAGCAGAGACAAGGAATAATCAAGAGCTGAGTATTCAGTATAAAATACAGTGTGAATTTCTGCCAAGATTTGTGGCGCTGTCTAGTTGTCTTTTTGCCGGCGCAATTCTTTTGATAGCGCCCTCCGTAGTGTGTTCATTGTTGGTGTTATTACTCTATTCAGCAGAGGTGGGATCCCCAATATATATATATACATACAGATGTGCAGCCGCTGCACCTTGTCCAAACTCAACGACCCAATCTCGCTCAAGTCTTTCGTCACCGTCCCCCGGCCATCGCGATGAATATACAGCGCCTGCCTCGTCCGTTTGACACGGCCATGCACGGCATCAAGACAAAAATCCGCCTAGCCGCGGTAGCACCGTTTCCCCGCCGCAGAATCGCCAAAGATCAGCGCAAAGCAATGCGGCATGCAGTCAAATCGTTCGAGGACGGCCGTGCCGCCGGCCTCATGCGCTTTTTTTCGCCAGGTACGTGCCGTCGTCTTCGATCAGCTCTTCGCCGATGGTGATGAATATCGGCGGGGCGTCTTTCCATATCTCCTTCGGCCCGCTTAGGGGTGAGACGAAGGGGTGGGTTAGGATATCTGCGTTGGCGTAGAGTTCGGCGCGTCGTGGGGAGGAGGGCCAGTCAGCGTCGTCGGGGAAAGGCATTGGTTTGAATTCTTGATTCATGTCGTGGATTGGCGTGAGGTAGTCTAAATGGACGTTCCTACTGGTTGATGGCAGGGAGACTGCAATGTCGCCGAATGTGATTGATGTCGCGACTCCTGCGGGAAGCTCGAGGGGGACGTCCTTCCCGTGAAATCGGATTGTTGGGTTAGGGGTCATATGGCGGATTGTAAGGATGGTCTGTAGAAGTGCGAGAGAGAGTCCGCCGCCGGCTGAATCGCCGGCGATTACAATTTTGCTCACAGGGACGGCCGAGTGCAGAGATCCTTCCGGCAGGGAAAGGAGATGTAGATATGCTACCAGCGCATCAAAGAGGGCTGCTAGGAACGGGTTCTAGGAGCCAGTCTGTAGTGGACAGAGAGACAGCGTCCACCCGTTTCCTTAGACAGTCTTGCCGCTGTAGGGCGATGCGAACATGGGGTCCATCAAACTGTGCATATGCGTTAGCCGTTAAGTTCAACTTGCCCATGATAAATTACAACCAAAACAGAAAATCGTGCGTACTAGTATGCGCAGCCATGCAAATAAAGAATCGTAACATCCTCCTTAACTTCCGCCATCATAGATTTAAACTTCTCTTCGGACACATCTGGCTGCGGAGACTTGGCATTCACTCCGCTCCAGTGCCCTGTCCATTCCGCCTCGACATCGGCCAGCAGGGGTACATCATACGTTTCATGGCCCTCCTTACGATGTCCAATAGCCTTGATCAAAGACTGCTCAAAGACTGCAGAACGGAGGGTTCAGCGGGCTTAGGCATTTTAATTTTCGACACCCACATTGGGCCTTTGATGCCGGGATCCTTCAAGGTGCTCCGCTACGTTTTGCCCAATGGGTACTCAAAAGAGATAAATGATCGGACCAAGTTGACTGTGAACTCGACCTGCAGGTCCTGCTTGCCAGCGGCGGGAGAGCGCTTGAAAACATGCAAAGAGGATATCTTGAGCAAACGCGGGACGCGGGCCGCCAGCGTCTTGAGGGTGTTGAAGTTGAGTTTCGCATCCATGATTCCTGGAGAAAGACCGGGGGTGTTCACCAAAAATGCAAAATGCACATATATCCATCCTACCTACCCATGCAATTCCTGGAAGATGTCGATTTTCTTGCTCTGGGTTCGTTTGGGAGTGTTGGTAGTGTCTAGGCATAGCAAAGCAGCATTACTAATTAGGAGCACAAGATCGCCCTTAGTTGGCCTTTGGCGATTGTGAGTGCGCGAAACTTTTGGAAACATCAAGAGAGGTATTCTCTTCCTGAAATAAATTCAATAATTAGTGGCTCTTGGCCAGGTGGAGTTACAGAATAGACGGCCTGGGATTGGCACCTTCCAACCCCCATGAGGACAGCTTTTGAATACTGAAAATATTCAAATAGACTTCCCGGGTAGCTAACTATGGAGCACATCGCAACATAACCTTGGAAGTATATTCAAAGTTTCACGTGTATGAATGAACTAACTGAATTAATATCGAGCCTGGCTAGGAACTAAGCACTGATAATCACTGTACTTCAACATCATCTTGCCCATTCCTGGCGAACTCATGATAACTTCTGGGCGCTTCACCGGCTGCATCCTTAATTCATATAAAATAGACCTTGAGCACACGAATTAGACGATGTACGGGATACCTAGCTCTTTCGCGATAATGCTCGCAGCTTTCTCTCCAACAGCTAGTGCAGTCGAGTAGGTGTTTGCTGCTACATTGCTTGGGCATATCGAGAGATCTATGGGAGCCAGTCATTCATCAGCAATCTGTATACCAGGAGGGAAAACAGGATTTTATCAAGAAAAATCAAAACTCAAAAGACTTACCAATGACTTTTAGGTTTTTAACACCATAGACATTCAAGTCTTTGTCTACCACTCCTCCATTCTCTCTTGGTTTCATTGCACATGTGCCCAGGCTATGGAATGTGGTGGTAAGATTCTCGCGGATGTACTCCTCAATGGCATTATTGTCAGCTTCTGAGTATTCTATCGGCACTGGGTGTCCCTTCGCCTTAGAAGCCGCGTCCACTACCTCAGGGTCTGCCTTTGATCCTGGAGGAAATGCCGGGTTACCAAAGGGATTCGCCCCGTTGTAATATGGCAGCCTGCGCGCGATTTCTCGTTGTTTTTTGTACCCCCATACTAGCTTCATCACGTCTGCAGGGTGATTGAGAAAACCAGCATCAAACTCTGGAGTATCAGTGACAGATTTGCCCGTAATGTGGATTGACCCCCGTGAGTAAGGGTATGCAGTGTATGAACCCATAGTGAAATATTGTCCTTCAGCTGGTGGTCCCTTTTGTGCTAAATTCGCCGCGAGAATGCCTAGAAGCATCAAGGGGCGAGTTTCTCTGTGACGGAAATCTTTATCCCACACTTCCTGTAATACTGGGCCAAACTCATTTACTTCTGTTTCTGAGGGTCGAAGCTTTCCAAAGCAGTCAAGGCCATTCCATCCAAGCAAATGGCGGGTGGGGTTGGCTGTCTTTAGCAACAATGCTTGTTCAAGGGGAAGGCGGCCTGTAAATAGGCCATCCAGTGTTTCCTCTGCTGTTGCCTTGGAGGAGTATGAATAGGAGACAGTTTGATGATCCTGATAGTTGCTCCCAACTCCATTCAAATCAGACACCACTGGAATACCTAACGCCTCAAGTTTCAATTTATTTCCAATTCCAGACCTTTGCAAGACCTGGGGAGTGTCCAGCGCATTGGCTGCAACTAAAACAAACTGTTTTGCATGCGCTACAATTGGTTCTGTTGATGGATCTGCCCCGGTAGGTACGTATTCGACCCCCGTGGCTCTGTTGGATTCATCAAACAAGACCCTCACTACAGTCGAGTCTGTTAGGACCCTGAGCTTCGTGTTCCCTGCGTCTAAGATGGGGAAGAGGAAATTGTGAGGCACGTCTTGGCGCAAGCCGGTTTTCTCATCGATCCACATGTTCCATCGCTACACGGGTTAACAAAAGTTTCGTATCTACCGCGAAAGGGAGAAGGGTGACTTACGCCCACTGCATTCGCCGTTTTGAAATCCTGTACATCTGGGACCTTCCTGATTCCAATATCCTCGCATGCTTTGAAGACATCTTTCTGGAACGGGGCCTGCACATAGGTTCCTCCCGCGGAGACACTCAGCTCCCCGTTGTAACCATGGATGGATTTGTCGATTTCAGGGTCTGTATCTTGGAATCGCTCGATCTGACATGACGAACAAGCGCATAAGAGTTAGACATGAGAATTAGAGTTCAAGGCTTAGGGGTTGTAACATTTCGAACTATTGCATTGTATAAACAGTACAGTACCTACTTTTTTAATGAACGGTATCATGTCCTTTCCGGTCCAACCTTCCGTGTTCCAATCATCGTAATCTACTTCTTGGGCCCTGGTATAGACCATGAAGTTTATGGAGCTTCCTCCCCCAAGAATGTTGCCAGTCGAGACAACAGCCACTCGCCCTCCTAGGTGATCACTTGCCTTGGACTTGTAGATCTTCGCGATGGTCGAGGTTGGCGCAATGTTTGAAAGGTATAGTGCCGGGGTGACCACCTGAGGGTTATTCCGAGAATTGATGCCCGCCTCGATCACCAGGATCGAGAGGTCAGGTTTGGCTTGAGCCAGACGACCCGCAGTAATCAACCCCGTTGTTCCTCCTAAATAAAGAAATAAAGGCAGTTAAATTGTAGGTTTCTTGAGAGGGTGAAGGGAACACGCTTGGAAACTCACCGCCCACCACGATGATATCTACGCCACCCTCTGCCATAATTGACTCTGACTGCTGCTTGGATCTACAGGAGCCTTAGGTTTCAGAGGGTGATGTTGTGTACCACTCCGCTGACATGGGATGCAGTGAGCATAGGAGCAGCGCGTAGCCATCGTTTTCTTTGTAACTCGAGCAGTCGCCCCTTGGCCCCTTTGCCCGCCTGGGTGGTTGAGCGGACAAGCACCCCCCAGGTTAAATACATGAAAAGACGGCGACGACGTCTAGGCAGCGCATCAACTCCGCAACCCTGCATCCGTGCCACGACGGGGATATATTGCAATCAATTAAGGCTGAACCTGACGGGACATACTACGGTGTGCACTGCTGACACCCCGTCTTACTGTACCAACGTTGTTAGCGCCGTGATCAAGACCAATATTAATAGCGAGCATCGGATAGATGCAACTCGCAAATTATCGCGCCGTGTCCCGCTTGAACGCGCCCGATACCTCAGTGGGTGCCGCCCGGGCGGGTTAGCGCGCGATGCTGCTTTTTGTCCTCGCGATGTCGCGCGATGTCACCTTGCAACCCCTTCGGATATTCCCGTCAGCCAGCTGGAGGGCACCCCAGTGGCTTGATGCTTGATCACTACATCTGACCACATTTGATCAGTGAGCTCTATATCTAGCTATCTCAATCGAAGAAGAATCTTCTGATTCATAAGAAAACAGAGTATGAAGAATACTGAGTCAGTCTGATCTATCCTCAAACAGGAAGTGTTGGTCAGGGAAGCAGGGTGAAACTCGAATCATGTCGGCTGGAGGAGAGCTCAGGACTTGTTAACTAGTTGGTCAGGGAATAATGATAGATGAGCATACGGAACATTTCAGTAAATTTTAGATACTTTGTCAACGGGTCATTTTTGGTTGTTCTAAACCGTGACAATGGCACAAACCTTCGCCTGCCCAAATAGTCATGCTGTGCGGATTTTTGCCACCTCCAATATAAAACTTCAACGACGCGCTCCATTCTACCCCATCCTCCACAACATTAACCACTTCCACTATGCTATATTTAACTCGGATACAGCTCGTTTGAATTATTCTGGGTATATCAATATTTCCAGTATTGCTCCAGCTGGTTGCCGTTCTTCACATCTAACCCACCTAAGGAAGTGACACGTTTCATTCTATCTAACTACTAAACTACGTCAGCCAAATTTACTGTGAGTGTACTGCAGCAGGTATCTTGAAGAGAGTGGTTTGAATCAATTCAGATCAGGAGACGCAATCGAGATAGTCACGATGATCCGTCTCACCTCTGGCGAAGTATTAAGACAGGTTGGTGTCGCTCTTAACCAGCACAAGCCCGACACCCTCGTTGAACTTCCGCAGATCGTCTCCTGGTCTGAAGGGATTCAGAAGGCAACGGCTGCTATTCAGGGTACCCAAGGGGACGTATTCCTTGTTAACCCTCGTACCCGTCGCCAGAAGGAGATCTGGTGTCAGATGGCGCTTGAGAACGTTCGTGGGGACAAGGAGGCTCCCCAGCCTAGCGAAAAGAAACCTGGCCTCCGTATACGGACAAGTTATGATATGTCTACTCTGCCATACCCTGGAATGCCGTCAAAAGAAGTGCAAAAGAAACTCAAAGAAGAATTCCTAAAGGAGAATCGACAATCACCATCGAATCATACTGCACCCTATATTATCAACAATAGGGCAGGCCTTTTAGACAACGTCTTACCACTTGTTCAAGCACATATTAGAGTCTGCCCCATAGACGATGAATTTGAATCCTCTGAAATTTTGCCGGAAGCGAATATGATCTGGGATACCGGAGCACACCGAACTATAATCTCTGCGGACCTTCTTTCCGAACCATTCCGTCGTCGTCTTGAAAATGAGGAGAACGACATATATCGCTCTGAGAGTGGGACAGCTGTTCAGGTGACAATCCTAGTTGCCCTCTCGAACACTACAGTCACCATTGAGGCGATTGCTCTAGTTTGCCCTAGAAATCTTATGCCAAACGGGTACAATGGCATTGTCTTCGGACAAAGCCAATGTATTAATTCGCTGGTATATACCAGTATTCCTCGCACGGCTCTTCTTCATTCTGGAGAGGACGTTGCTGAGGATGCCTGGGGCGACCTTTCTCTCAGTTCTTATTTTGATCCGTTTGGTGACGCCCATGCCTTTTGAGATCATTACTTGTTGGGGGATCTTCAAGGTGACTCTCTCTTATTTCCATTGGTGTCATGGTATTGCTGCGCAGAATATTAATGGCCCTTGGGCGGCTTTTTCATAAATTCTAAAGCGCTTCGTGATTGTTTTAGCATGTTTCCTATGCAATTTGCCTGCTCGCTATATTCTTAGCCTTTGGCTTGTCCGCTTGTTTTTTTTTTTTTTGTTTTTTTTTTTTTTTTACAGATTTTTACTTCTCCTTTCGACATTGCTCTGTTTCACCTGAGCTATATCTTGTCCGGTAGTCAGATCCCCAGCGTGGTCACAGGGCTTTTCACTCCTATACTTTATCTTTATTTTTGATTTGAGATACCAAGCCTACGACTAAATCAAAAGGATCAATTAATGAAAATATAACTGTTAAAACACGAGCGTCTTGAAAGAGAATTCCCCTAGGGAAACTGGTCTATTGAAAAAGTGGATTGCCGAAGATGGGGACAAATGCCCCAGGTGTGCTCTTTCACAACCCCCCGATGTGATAGATTTGTATACATCAGGGAAACAGGTATTGGCTGGTTTGATGGTGGCTTGTTCAGTGGACTGCCTTGGGGAGTCAAGCTGCATACCGAGACGCCGATCTATAGCAAAATTCAAATAACCATGAGAGTTTCCAACTATATTAGACGAAACTACGCTATGTTCTATCACATACGAACATAGGAAGTGGAAAATAGGGCTTCCCGTCCGCTCAGCCGTACTCAAGCCACTTGCCGGCCTGTTAGTAGTTGGGTGGGTGACCACCAGCGAATCCGGGCTTTTGTATGTTATCTTTTTTATTTTTGCTTTTCTTTTCTTTTTTGGATTGTTTATTTGGGTGTATGTGGAAAAAAGGACAGCCTAAAGTAAATAAGCACCATGGCTAGCACCTCTTCTCAAAGTGCCCAGCCCAGGTCAATCTGGAGTCGAAAGTCGGATATTCTCTACGTTGGCTTTCTGTCCACGACCGTTTTTCTTGCTTTTGGTACGTTGCTACGTTTCCCAGCACGCTGGTATACCATAACTATTCCTTTCATTCCATGTTCGCTAGCAACTTTACATCCTAATTCTGGGAAGGAAATACCATGGCAAAATAAATAGCTATCGACCTTGTGCCGTTCTATCCTGCAGGATTATTTCCCCACTGGTCAAGAGCAATCTATGACTTTTATGTTAGCAACTACAATGATCCTCTATATGTCAGGGATCCCCCATTCTTTAAGCTGTTTGTCATGATCGAAATTGTGCTTGCTGTTCCGTTGAGCCTTTGGGGGATACGAGGAATAATCCAAGGTGTGTCAACCGGCCCTATCTCCTCTCTAATTCTTTCGCGATGAGCCGAACACAAGAGCTTACTTGTGGTGAGCTTTATGAAGATAACCGCATGGTTCCCTTGTACCTCCTCCCCTTGGTGACTCATCTTGTTTTATCTACTGTCATCTGCCAGGTGGAGGCGTAGAACACAGAGGACTGGCCTAAAGAAGATATTAACAAGAACATACCTGGATATGTTGGCTATTTCATCATCGGTATGTACAGAACCCCTGCCCCTCCCTTGTCTACTGACTGGATCAACCGAGGGAAACCTTTTAGCAATGACTATGTGGGTGGATATGTTCTCCCGTCCCAAGACACCCTTGGCTGAGAAATCTAAGATAAATTGAGAGAAGAGACAGAATGTATTTCTGATATCGTTTACTGTGCTTAGTTTGATTGGTGGACAAGCAAATTTTGTTGCTAGTTAACGGAGGAATGCTGTGCGCCAAGCCCGGAGAAGCCAGGAGAAGCCAAGGTTTGATGCTCCGAAATCTGTATAAACGTCCTGCTTTCTTCTCCAGACTCTATACAGCTCCAATTTCCTTTCGCCTTCACGGCTTTCATCCTGCTAACACGTAGAAAGCTGTGCCCGGACAGCCATACCAATGGGCAGAGCAAAAGCGGGATATTTTAAACAGTCATACACAGTTGAGCACGGTAACGTTTGGTATGGAAAGACTCTAAAGATGAAGGCAACTTGAAAAGATGACTTGAAAGGACAAAGCAAGTTAAGGGGTTGAGGATGTCCAACAACCGAAAACAGGGCCTTTGAACTTTCAATTCATTACCTCGTCACGGCAAGTTCCCGCAGCTGACTACACCTTGCACCCACAGATTCTCCCTCTTCAAATTCGTCCCTTACTTATCTTGTTCACCCCCTCCTCAACATTGGCCACCGCATCAGTAGGTGACCTCTTGCATTAAACAGCTGTTACGTGTACGCTCTCATATTGTCGACAGCTCCTGGGCCAAGGAAGTCTCGTTCAAATTCTTCGGCACAGGTCAGAGCTACTTTGATGTGTTGAAGGGTGACTGTCCCTCCTTTGGCCAAAAATCTCCTTTGCTCAGTCGTTGGCGCCCCGCCGACCTGTTCCCCCTCGCAGTGCTGCACAGATCCCCTGTTCCAATGCATAAAACACAACCTGCCTCTTCCCCTCGATATGTCCACGAGTCCTAAAAAACAAAAGCCTAACCGTCGAGTGGAGGCCAACGTCCGAAAAAGCAGGCAGGAAGTTTTGCCGCTAGGGGCAAAAGGTAATAGGTATTCACGCTTCGTAGCTATCCAAATCCGAGCTCTATCCAGTGGGTTGCTGTTTTTGCCAGATCACTTTTACTGACCATCAATAGCAAAGCAACCCCGAGGCATCACAAAGCCTCCACAAGGGCCTATTTACAGAAGCGTCCGTTTAAGACATTTATGTCATGAATTGAGCAGAAACACCCAGCACGAGCATCCGTATCCCTCTTCAACCAACAATACAGCTGGAAAGGAGGCATGTTATCCCTACCTTACTATGCTCTGAAACTAACTCAGTATTCAGATTCAATCTAAACCCCTCAAACCCTCCACAAGTAAAAGATTGAAAACAGAAATGAGACATGAAAGAACCACTTCATTTTCAAGTCAAGCTTCAAAGATGAATGCAAATGTTTCTTGCTGCTGAGGATATATTCATTCAGAAGTCAGTGAGTGATGCCACCAAAAACAAACTTAATTCAATACATAATTGAATTCAGAAAGGATATTGGCCCCAGAGGTATTTTAGCCAGGACATCAGTATGAGTTCCCTTCCTTCAACGAAGAAATCAACATCTTCCCTTCACCATAAAGGATCTGGCAAAGAAAAACAAAGAGAGGAAAAGAGTGCTCCATACGGAAACCCCACTACCAAACTATTCTTGAAACAAAAGGCAGCTTTATGAAGAAAGCGCGTGTTGGGATTACAGATGAAAGTAGTCTTCTTATCGAAGCATTGCTTACCACAGATCAGATTGTCCCGCAGAATTCGCTGTTTCGAGACGACTTATTCGACACAGCCTGCGAAAAGATCCAATGCGAGATAAATCACACACCTAACAACCTAGTTATTGAACCAAATTATTAAGGATGATGTTTCGGACCACCTGCAGCCAGTAGGGGCTGCATAAGAAATGCGTGCCGTGCCAGATCTTCGGCTGGAAGCCTCTCTTCAGGTAACCATGCGAGCGCCGATCGCAGGAAATGTAAGAACATGGTACGGGCATCCCTTTCCAGGCTCCGCTCGCGAATCTCAAAAGATTGCTCCGGGATAGGAATAGATCCTTTCCAGTTTGCTACAGACAACACTTGTTAGCATGCAAGATAGTTTGCAATTGCTAGGTTATAACCGTACCATTTTCATCCCAGTACTGAAGACACTTGTTGCTTCGTCTTATGAACTCTCGAGGCGGGGGCCCAAGAAGTGACACCATTTCAGCTAGGTGCTGTTCATCATTCAGTAGGCCGTCTTTTCTTGCAAAAAAAAGGTTTCCCGTTTCGAGGAGATCCCAGGTCTTGAACAACAAAATTAGTCGCACCTCACATGCGTAGAATGTTTGGCAGAGATAATCTCCTTACTGTGAGGCCGACTGCCCAAATATCCACTTTACAATCCCATTCCATGCCCAGAATAACCTCCGGGGCCCGGTAAATCCCTGGCATGACATCGCCATTGTGCTTGTCACCGATGTGGGCTTCACCAAAGTCGCAGAGAACAGGTAATCCTGTGTTTATCGGCATGGGTCGCGAGATATAGATCGTGCGGTCATCAAGAACCTTTCTAGCGATTGGCTGGCTGGCCTCACCCTCTTCAATTTCAGAAAGGGCTGTAAGATTGGTGATCCCTTGGAGAATGTTATTTGCAGATATGTCTAGAAATCTCAGTACTTGGGTCCCAGGATTGCATTGTATGTACCAGATAAGGAAAATGTACCTGTGTGGACAACCTTGGCTTTATGTAAATAGTCTAGCCCCAAGAGTATCAACTGCATGCTCCTCTGAAGCAGGGTCTCAGGCATCTGCTTGTTGGGAAACAAATCAAGAAATTCCGTGTAGCTCATCCCAAGAGGTTGGTAAAGCAAGCACTGGTGTTGGTTCCCAGTTGGACCCATGATGTTGAAAGAATCGAGTATCATGCGAACAAATGGTGTTCCGGGGTGCTCGATGTTGCTCGCCTTGAGATGGTTGCAGATGGTAATCTCATTATTTTGCTGTTTGTGTGAAGTACATACTTTGAGAGATAGATATTGATGATCCCTAACAGGAAAGTTGGTCATCTTGAAGTCACAGCATGCGCGCATATTTTGGGAAATACTAACACAAGGTCCCGACAAAGCCAAACTGTAGACGACATACCAAAGCCAAGTTTAGCTACTACTTGGTATCTCTCCACGAAGACCTCACCAATTGTAACTGGGTAAAAATCTCCTGGAACATAGGAGGGTAGTTCCTCCTCTTCTACCTTCAGCTTTGGGTCGAGAACCACAAACCCCGACGAAGGGAATCTGCGTGGAGGTGAGTGAGAGGTTGAAGCCATGGTCCTGACTGCTGCTGGCCAAAAGTGGAGTAGGGAAATGGGCAGCGAGACAGGACGGGTGTTTGGGAATGCGAGGAGCGGGGAAGTAATAATACTAGCAGGTAGACGAAAAGAGCCTCCGCGCATGATGATTGTACCCAAATAAGGGTTGCGCCAAAGTGCGCTGTGAGGTGATGGGCGGCTACACAGAATGTGCAGGTGTGGTGTGGAGGAGGTTGGGTTCGGGAAGATCCCAGTAGGTAGGTGTTGGGGATATGGATTGGTTCGTCCCCTCTACTACCAGCATAGCACTGGTGCGAGAGAGCTCTTTTGCCCCAGCCAATGGTGAAACTTTCGACCAAGTGCTGCCCCTTTCCACCTTGACCTCAACCAAAACTCCTTGCTACTTGCATTTCTCGCGGCCAATGAAAAGCTTTTCGAATCCAGCCCTCTCCGCCTCTCAGCGTCGGCTGCGAGCGGTTCAGGAATACAAGCATGAACGTCTTCCCAACTTCTCACCACCAACAGAAACTTGAGGTTCTTGAAACAACTCCTAGTATCCCCCGCAGTCTACGCGCCGGCCTCCAACAGCATATCCACAAGGCACTCTCCAACTTCCCAGTGCCAATGGAAAGTGTTTGAATGTCTGCCTAAATGCAAGACTCCAGAAATGGAAGCACTGACAGACAACAGCATGATACCCCAAATATATCCAGTTTCTCTTCTCCAATGAGAGGTTGTTCAAATTCTGTGTGATGCACATGCTGAAACAACTGAAGGACCATTCGATGGACAAGAATAGCCACCGCCTGGGGTTGTCTGCTGTCAAATGGAGGATAAAAAGCACCATACTTTTGTCTACAATCCTTTCTTCTTTCCCCAGCATCATGATCAATAATCTGTTTGTTCTATCCACAATCTTTTGAAGAAACATAACGCTACTCTTCTTCCCCCAACCAAACCTAACACGCCTTCAAAAAGATGTTTACCCCCACCAAGGCCATGCAAATGGTGTACAAAGGGATCTCCCTCGAGACGCTCGGCTTAGAGGCAGGACCCGAGTTCATGAAGACAGTCAACATTGCGAGCGGGAGCATTGAAAAGAAGGTAGGGCTCATGAGGTAATCCCATAATGACGATGATGCTGACCAGGCTTCGCAGTATCCTCGAGTTGCTTATGCGCAGATCCAGTAAGAAATATTTGTCACCCCATTTCTAATACATCCTAATGAAAGCATCCAAAGGGGCACAATGCCGCATACATCGAGCAGAGACGAGTCTGATGAACAGAAAGTCGTCACTGTCGGATACCACACCAGTTCTGGCACAAGACTCCTCTCAATTCATGCCCGTAATAACAGAACCTGGAAAGAGTTCTTCTCCCGACATGGAAAAACGGAAGCCGCAATCTCGGCAAGCTTGCAGAAGTCATCGGACGCGGAGGCATCCAATGCAGAGGAGCCGAACAAATGAACTGCGGACCAGCTCGCACTGGTCAAATGGGAATCCTTATCCAGCCAACCATGCATTCCTATGGTCAATATGACCTGCTGTTAGTTGTTTATTTTCCCTTCCTTCACGAGTCAAGGCCTTTGTTTTCTAGTTTCATGTGTGGTTGCATTGTATTGATGTGGTTTGCCGGTTTCAAGTGCTTCTTTCCTTCTCCATAGTTTCATAATCAGGCTTGTTTATGATCGCCACATTATGCATCTCAGTAGGGCATCCCAGGCTTGACTAAAAGTCGATTTGATTCCCATGTTCAGCACTATCACTTGATTAGCCTTTAAGTGGGAATGTTCATCGTTCTCACTTTTGTCTGATTCGTTTCTATCCATCATGGAAACAGCAATCATAATACTAGATTGCACTATATGCACGGGCTTAATCGGACATCGAGTAGTTACAATTTTTTCTCCTGGACAGGGACAGTGGTCGTCTCCAGCTCATCAAATACCCTCTTAACATCTGGACCCAGGGATTTCCTCCCTCGAAACACATACGCCACGAGTGCGATGATAACAGTGCCTCCTGGAGCTGCAGAGGCCCAAGCCATCGCGTCTGGTGTTGGACTCGGAGCACTTGGGGAGCATGCGGCAACCAGAAAACAAGTGAGAAACATGATTGCCACAACATTGAGGACATTCCCGGGGGTATGGCCAGAGTAAAAAGATGGTGGATGCGAGAGGTTGCCGTAGGGCGAGGGGCCGAAGTCGCGGTTGCAGAGACGAGCAAGAATACACAAGATACACAAGATATACAAGGACATCAGTCCTGCTGCGGAGATTGCCAGGATATTCAGAAAGGCAACCGTAAACTCAAGTGGAATAAGGGCAATGATAGTGCCAATGATCCAGGTGAGTATAATGACATTCACTGAGATGAGTTTGTTGGGTGAAACGTAGCAGATCCAATTCGAATAGGGAAGTCCTCCATCGCGGGCGAAAGCAAATATCTGGCGAGAGGAGCGTGTTTCAGCAATTCCAAATGTTTATATATATGAAGTACAGAACCTTGAATATAATCTAATACTCAGTCTGTTATAGCTTACAGAATTTGAAACCCTATTGAATGTATACAACTGTTGCCTCATTTTCTCAGAAGATGATCACATTTATAAGAAGAATATTGATAAAATTATTGATCTTACTTAGATATCAGCAGAAGTATTCAAGCTATTAACTTATTAAATATATAAAAAGAAGAATATTCAAATACTTGCTATCAGTATAATAGATATCAAGAAGATATTAGAAAAATTGGAATTTAAGAACTTTAAAAAGTCATATAAGAAACTTCTTAAATTGTATAAGAACTTTGTAAATTGTAACAGATGTGTTGTTGATTAAGCAGATATTACTATTGTTGTAAATTGAACTGTTTATACTGTTTATAATACTTTATATAGTCTATACAGTTTATACAATTCATTTCAACAGCACAATCAACAAACTTAATATTATTTTAATAATAGATTATAAATTAATTAAAAAAAAGAAGAAAAAAATTAGAAAAAAAGATTATATAAAGAGAGTTTTTATAAAAAAAAAAATTAAAATAAAAAAATATTAAAGATTACACTGCAGTAAGATATAAAATAAAAGAATATTAAAAATTATATAAAAAATTTATTAAAAACTACATAAATATAAAGCAGAATTATAAAAAGAAAGTGTTTTATTAATATATAAAAGTATATAAAAAAATGAATGAGCAGTAGAAGATTTAATTGTATAAATTAATTATTAATAAATATTAACTTATTATATTATCTTTTTCTACTGAAATAAATGAGAATTTATAAATACTAAAAATAATAGTATTTTTTATAACAGATATAGATTCTCAGATTGAATAATTATATTCTATTTATTTAATAAAATATTTATAATAATAATAATTAATTCTATTACTGAAAATTATTTCAATTTTTTATTCAAATTTATTATTTTTTCTATAATAATAGATAACTACTAGTTGAAAATTGTAACAGATGTGCTACTGATTAAGCAGATATTATCAATGTTGTAGATTAAATTATTTATATTATCTATACAGTTTATATAATCTATTTCAATAGCACTATCAACAAACTTGACACTATTCTGATAATAGTTTATAAATTAATTAAAAAAAGAAAGAGAAAGAAGATCAGAGAAAGAGATTGTATAAGAAGATTTTTATAGATAAAAAAATTAGAATAGAAGAAATATTAAAAATTATACTCTGAAGAAACACAGAGTAGAAGAATTATTAGAATATTAAGATATATATAATTATAAAACAGAATTATAAGAAGATGTGAGAGAATTTTATGAGTATATATGAGTATATAAGTATATAATAGAGGATTGATTGTATAAGTTAACTGCTAATAAATACTAACTCATTATATTATTCCTCTCTACTGAGATGAATGAGAATTTATAGATATCAAATATAATAATGTTCTTTATAATAAATACAGATTCTTAAATTAAATAATTATATTCTATTTATTTAATAAAATATTCACAGTGATAATAATTAATTCTATTGCTGAGAATTGCTTTAATTTTTTATTTAAGTTTATTATCTTCTTCTATAATAATAGATAATTATCAGTTAAAAATTTTCTGTAAGAGAAATAGATTCTCAGCTGTAAATTAGAATAGATTTATATAAAAAATATTATAAATATTAAATAAAATATTTAGTTAATAGTTATAAATATCTAATACTTCTACTACTGTATATTTAATATAATGATAATTCAGTATATATAAAAGATGATTTATTTTTATATTTTTGAGATCTAATCAAATCTTGTCTTCTATATTATATCAGATTGTGAAACTTTTTCTGATATTTATTTGATTTTTATAGTTCTACTGAATGCTAATTATTAAAGCTTTAGCTTATTTATAAATTTTTTTAAATTTACTGATTATATTCTCTACTGTTTACACAGAATTGCAGATATATATAATCTTTTAAGAAATCTCAGAGAAGTTCAGAATTTCTAAATTATAATTATATAGAAGAAAGAATAAATTTACATCTGTTATAGTAGAATCTCAGCTGTTTATAGTGATTTTAGTATATAACAGCAGATTGCTTCAGTCATTTTATATATAATTATAGAACTTTTAAAGAATATTTTTAACTATTTATATTATTCTCTCAGTAGCTTTATCAGTCTCTAAATAATATACTATTGACAACTTTTACTTAATTTTCAGTAGCTGATATATATAGATTTAGAGTATACTAATAAATTAACTATCTCTGTCTGATACAATAAATAAAAATAGACTATATATATAATAGAATGAGTTTCTGATGAAGATATCTATAATAATCTCAGTATTTATTTTATTACAGAGCTATAGTATTATATTTTTACTGAGTCAGTTAATAATGATTAGAATATTTATAGAATCTTTAAACTGACTGTGTGATTATACATAAAACTGAGATCAGATTTTTCTTTAATTTTATTATTAGATATCTTAGTTCTGATCTCATATAGTGTTTAGTAAATTAATTACTTTACACTGTTTATATTATAAATCTAGTCTTAGATTATATTCTACTAATAAATTAATAATTCTAGTCTTATTTGATTTCATTTTTACAAAATGAAATTAAATAAAATTATGATTTATTCTATATAGATTGATAGTAATGATAGATTAGCAGCAGTAGATAGATTGACAGTGATAGATTAGCAGCAATAGATTAGCAGCAATAGATTAGCAGTAATAGATTAGCAGTGATAGATTAGCAGCAATAGATTAGCAGCAATAGATTAGCAGCAGTAGATAGATTGACAGTGGTAGATAGATTAACAGCAATAAATAGATTGACAGTGATAGATAGATTGACAGTAATAGATAGATTGACAGTGATAGATAGATTAACAGCAGTGATAGATTCATTAGATTAATAGTAATAAATAGAAAATCTAATAATAAGCTATCAAAGTATTGAGTACTAAATAAGATAGAGATAATATCTTCATCAATTATATCATCAGATTAATATATTATATAATCATCAGAATGGGATTAAACTTGAGTCAAAATTATAATCAGTCTTAGATTATAT
>NW_025544816.1:0-9522 GCF_000150115.1 Histoplasma capsulatum G186AR | reverse complement strand
CTTGATCTCATCGCTGCAAAGGCTTGCTTTGCCAAAGTCACCTCGGCGGTAACACTTCACTCACTATATAATCTGAAATATCTGTTTCAAGAATTATATGCTTATTCAGATTGAATGATTGCAGTATTGAAATAATTGTAAATATATATTTTAATTTCTTGAAAACAGCATTCACTTCAGTGATTCATTGAAATATAGCATTTTTTTATATCAAATTCATTAGTAATTGTATAATATCTGAGAAGTCTTTGATAAATCTTCAATAGAAGTTGACAAATTCTAGAAAACTTCTAGTCTCTTTTATTAAGACAGATATCTCTCAGTTGAGAATTACTTTTATCTTTTTAAAATTTATTTATATATCTCTTTCAGCTTCAATGATAAATTCTAAATAGATTATAGATTTGATTTTAAAATTATATTTATTGATATTCATCTATAGTTCTGTTTTTTATAAATAGTTAAGTATTTGTTGTATATATTTACAGTATTCAGTAAGCAATTCATCAGTGAAGATCAGAATATTATTTATATATACTGATATAATCTTATCAAATAGATCTTATAGAGCTCAGTTAATATATTTCTGAAATATACTAGAGATATTTACTAGCTCAAAGAGAATTACTGTTTATTTATATAGTCTGTAATATATATAAAAAACAGTTAGTCATTTATTATTTTCATTGATTTTTATCTTATAGAAGGCTGTAGAGATATCAAGCTTTATAAATTATTTTATTTTTTCTATTTATTTAAGTGTCTTATTAATGAGCAGAAGAGAATATTGATTTTTTATGTAATTTTATTGAGCTCTTAATAATTAATGCAGAATTGTAGATCTTTATCTGATTTCTTTGCAAATAGTACAGATTGTGACAGATTAGCATTTATTAGTAGTTAACTTATACAATCAACTCTCTATCATCTGTTCACTCTCTCATATACTCTCATATATTTATAAAACACCCCTCTTCTTGCAATTCTGCTTCACATTTATATAGTCTCTAACAATTTCTCTGTATAACTCTTAATATTCTTCTATTCTGTGCTCCACTGCAGTGTGATTTCTGATATTCTTCTATTCTAATTCTTCTTCTATAAGAATTTCTTTATATAATCTCTTCTTCTGATTCTTCTTCTCTTTCTTTTTTTAATCAATTTGTAAACTGTTATCAGAATAGTATCAAGTTTGTTGATAATGCTATTGAAATAAATTGTATAAACTATATAAATGATATAAACAGTTTAATCTACAACATTAGTAATATCTGCTTAATCAGTGATATATCTGTTATATTACAAATTGATTCATCTATATCAGTCTGAATATTCTATATTTACAATTATATCTAGATACTTAAGTTAAGTTTAAGAATAAGTTACTTAAATTCTATAAAACTATATTACTGTAATAATACTGTAAAGAAGTCTGAATATTTAGAAGTCTACAACTGTATATCTATAAAGAGATCAGAATATCTATAAAGTATTTTCTTCAAAGAATAAGAACTGAATCTTCTGATCTTCAAGTTATCAGAATCAAGAACTATAATTTTATATGAAAATAAAATAAATTATAAATATCTCTATAAATATTTTTCTATAAATAAAAACTGAAATCTTATAGAAGATAATACTGAACTTTATAGCTTTTTTCAGCAGTAATTTCTGCAGATGATAAAGCTTCAATGACAACTGAATAATCTGAATATAAATATATTAAAAATCACACAAGCACTAACATCTCTTATATATAAAAAAAGAGAATGTCTCTCTCTTCTCAACAAATTCACAGAAGAACTCTTAATCTACTTAGTTTGAAAATAAAAAATAAAAGCTAAGCTTGAAGAAGATGAATTTGTGATAGACTCTCTGCTCTTACAAGCTCATTATATTTATAGTTGATTAGAAGAAAATACTCTAGTCAAATTTCAATTTTGAATTGAATTGTATGTGTATAAAATGTATATTTCTGAAGAAGTCTTTTATCAACTAGATATTCTGTTTTTGAACTCTATATTTCAAGTATATATAATGCAATAGTTGAATAGAAACTGTCAGAGAAATATATCACTGATGAACTATCTATCTGACTTTGATAGTAAGATATATAAAATAAAAAATTAGAACTGAGATAATACTGTCAAGATCAATCTTCTGAATCAGTATATTAACTTTGAACTGCTCAAGCTCTGTATTTTGTATTTTATACTTATATATTATTATAACTACTGCATTCATTTATATCAACTTGACAACAATCTTGCATACTTCAATACTGTTTAAAAAAGATGTAATAATTATAAACAGAATTATATATTTATTAATACATCAACTACATCAGCTGTCTCTGCAGATATTATAAATTGAATTTTTTATATAAACACAGAATGATTAAAGATATCTGATCTCTCTGAATAAAAAGTTACTGATTAAATTATCTGAGATATCTGTATTTATTACAATAAGTCAGAGTATTTTATAAGTCAGTATATCAATGCAGTAGCTTCTGCTTCTACACTGTAAGTGAATACAACTACACTTATAAATAAACAAGAATAGAAAAAAGAAAAGTTTTTACTCTAAAATATAAATGAAAACTTAAGAAGTAAGAAGCTAGCTGAAGATTTGAGCAGAAGATATAAATAAATATAATTATAGTCTCTATTATTATAAATAGTCTAGTCAATATATATACAATAATAGACAGTGATTTTCTTTACTATATTTTTATAAACACTCAGCTAGTAGAAAAGTATAAGCTTCAGTATATTTCTTTTCTTAAACTGTATAAACTGAGTGAATTTGATGACTCTAGAGAATCTGTCTTCTACAATATAATAAGATTCAATATTGATATAGAAGAATATAAGAAGAAGAGTGTTTTTATATACAAAGTACAGAATCTTGAATATAACTTAATACTCAGTCTGTTATAACTTATAGAATTTGAAATCTTATTAGATATATACAACTACTGTTTTATTTTCTCAGAAGATAACTGTATCTATAAAAAGAATATTAATAGAACTGTCAATCTTATTCAGATATCAGTGAAAGTATTCAAGTTGTTTTAATTTATTAAATATATAAAAAAAAAATATTCAGATGTTTACTGCTAGTATAGTAAATATCAAAAAAATATTAGAAAAATTAGAGCTCAAGAATCTCAAAAAGCTCTACAAAGAACTTTCTGAAATATACAGAGACTTTACAGATATATTTAATGAAAAAACAGCTGAAAAGCTTCTCTCTCACTGAGAGTATAGTATAGATTATATAATCAAACTTATTAAGAAAGATGACAGAGATCTGCAATCACTCTGAGATTCTCTCTACAGTATATTATATAATAAGCTTTTTATTCTATAAAAAACATTCAATGAACTATTGAATAAAGACTTTATCTGTATTAGCAATTCATTTACTGCAGTATCTGTACTATTTGCAAAGAAATCAGATGAAAACTTACAATTCTATATCAACTATTGAGAACTTAATAAAATTATATAAAAAGACTGATATTCTCTTTCACTTATCAATAAAATATTTGAATGAATAGAAAAAACAAAATGATTTATAAAGCTTGATATCTCTGCAGCCTTCTATAAAATAAAAATTAATAAAAATAATGAATGACTAACTATCTTTTATATATATTACAGACTATATAAGTAAATAGTAATTCTTTTTGAATTAGTGAATACTCTCAGTATATTTCAGAAATATATCAACTGAGCTCTATAAGATTTACTTAATAAAATTGTATCAGTATATATAAATAATATTCTGATCTTCACTGATGAATTGCTCACTGAACACTGCAAGTATATATAATAGATATTTGATCATTTACAAAAAGTAGAACTATAAATAAACATTGATAAATATGACTTTGAAATCAAGTTTATAATCTATCTAGAATTCATCATTGAAGCTGAAAAAGATGTATAAATGAATTCTAAAAAGATGAAAGCAATTCTTAACTGAGAGATATCTATCTTAATAAAAGAGACTAGAAGTTTTCTAGAATTTATCAATTTCTATCAAAGATTCATCAGAGACTTCTTGAATATTATATAATTATTAATGAATTTGATATAGAAGAATGCTGTATTTCAATGAATCACTGAAATGAATGCTGTTTTCAAGAAATTGAAGTATATATTTATAACTGCTCTGATACTACAGTTGTTTGATTCAGATAAGTATATAATTCTCAAAATAGATACTTCAGATTATATAATAGATAAAGTACTGATATAATATAATAATAAAAATATTCTACAACTCTGTATCTTCATCTCAAAGAAGATATTATTTACTGAATATAACTATAAAATTTACAATAAAAAGCTTCTGATAATCATACAATGTTTTGAAGAATGAGAATCCAAGCTTATAAGTATTAAGAAGTTTGAGATTATCACTGATTATAAAAACTTAGAATATTTTACAATCACTTGTAAGCTTACAGAGAGATATATACACTGATTATTGTTTCTCAGCTGTTTCTTATTTGCAATTTATTATCAATCAGAGATAGAAAACACTCTTACAAATGCTCTATTCTGCAGAGAATAAGATATACTCTCTGATAATCTAGATAATAGATGAAAGTATCAAAAACATTGATTAATCAACTCTATAATTATAGAAAGTTTCATACAATCAGATAGTTTTTATATATATATTAATCTGTTCCAAGCTCAGAAATCTTTACTTAAAGAACAATAAAAATAAACAGCAGAAATGAATAAATTCTGATAACAGACTATAGAAGCTGTACAAAGCAAAGTATTTTAATTTTTTATAGATATATACTCAAGAACAGATATCTCAGTATACTCAATCAATAATAACAACTGTCTATACTTTTGAAATAGATGATAAATCTCTAATTCAGAATTCTTATAAATATAAATTATATAAAATATTTATAACTTACTGATAATTGAATATTCAGAGTATGAGATTATATACAGTATTATTATCTGAAAATTTTACTGACTGAATATATCAAAGAATATATACTGATTTGTATATAATTATAACTGCTGTAACTCAGTAACAGTATAATATAAGTGCTGAAAAGAAATACTAAAATCTCTATCTATCTCTGAATAAATTTAATATAATATAGTTATTAACTTTGTAGTTTTTTTATCTGAGAATGATGATTCTATAAATGTTCTAGTTATTATTGATTATTTTAGTAAGAGTATGATACTGCAGTTTTGTGATAAGATGAATATTGAAGTTATTATAAATATCTTTATCAGAAACTCATTCTATCATATACACAGTCTATCTTTGTTTATTATATCAGATAGAGATAGTCAGTTTATAAATATACTTTGAATCTGTATATATCAGCTACTGAGAATTGAGTAAAAATTATTGATAGTATATTATTCAGAGACTGATAAAGCTACTGAGAGAATAATATAGATAGTTAAGAATATTTTTCAAAAGTTCTGTAATTATATACAAAATAACTGAAGCAATTTACTGCTGTATACAGAGATTGCTATAAATAGTTAAAATTCTACTACAATAGATATAAGTCTGTTCTTTTTTCTATATAATTATAATTTAGAGATTCTGAACTTCTCTGAAACTCTTTAAAAAACTATATATATTCACAGTTCTGTATAGATGATAGAGAATATAGTCAGTAAGTTTAAAAAAGTCTGTGAGTAAATTAAAGCTTTAATAATCAGTGTTTAATAAAACTATAAAAATCAAGTAAATATCAGAAGAAGTTCTATAATCTGTTATAGTATAGAAAATAAAATCTGATTAGATTTCAAGAATATAAGAATAAACTGTCTCTTATATATACTGAACTACTGTCATATTAAATATATAATAGTAGAAATACTAGATATTTATAACTATCAACTGAATACTCTATCTGATATCTATAATATTTTTCATATAAATCTGCTTCAATCTATAGCTGAGAATCTGTTCTCTTCATAAAAAATCTCTGACTGATAATCATCTGTCATTGTAGAAGAAGATAATGAACTTAAATGAAAAATTGAAGCAATTTTTGATGATAGAATCAATCACTGCTGCTGTAAATACTTTGTCAAATAAGTAGAATACAATTACTCAATCTGAAAATCTATATTTATTATGAAAAACACTGTTGTATTTAATATCTACAAATTCTTGCTTGCTTCAGTAGAGGGGGATAATGTGATAGATTAGCATCTATTAGTAGTTAACTTACACAATCAACTCTCTATTATCTGTTTACTCTCTCATATACTTTTATATATTCATAAAATACCTCTCTTCTCACAATTCTGCTTTATATTTATATAGTCTCTAATGATTTCTCTGTATAACTCTTAATATTCTTCTGCTCTGTATTTCACTGCAGTGCAATCTCTGATATTTTTCTGTTCTGATTCTTCTTCTATAAGAATTCTCTTATATAACCTTTTTTTCTGATTTTTCTTCTCTTTCTTTTTTTAATTAATTTGTAAACTGTTATCAGAATAGTGTCAAGTTCATTGATAGTGCTGTTGAAACAGATTATATGAACTATACAGATAATACAAATAATTTAATCTGCAATATCAGTAATATCTGCTTAATCAGTGGCACATCTATTACACAGATACTGTAGTAGATGAATTGCTAATATAGATGAAACTCTTATTCAATAATTTATTGAGTGTTTTTTATAGAATAAAAAGCTTGTTACACAATATACTGTAGAGAGAGTTTTAAGATGATTGTAAATTCTTACTGTCTTTCTTAATAAGCTCAATTATATAATCTATATCACATTCTCAATAAGAAGAGAGTATCTCAGCTGTTTTTTCATTAAATATATCTGTAAAATTTTTATATATTTCAGAGAGTTCTTTGCAGAGCTTCTTGAAGTTCTTGAGCTCTAATTTTTCTAATACTTTTTTGATATCTATTATACTAGCAGTGAATATCTGAATATTCTTCTTTTTATATATTTAATGAATTAATAACTTAAATACTTCTGTTGATATCTGAATGAGATCAGTGATTCTATCAATATTTTTTTATAGATACAGTTATCTTCTGAAAAAATAAAACAATAGTTATATATATCTAATAAGATTTCAAATTCTGTAAGTTATAATAGACTGAGTATTAAATTATACTTGAGATTCTATACTTTATATATAAAAACACTCTTCTTCTTATATTCTTCTATATTGATATTGAATTTTATTATATTATAGAAGATAGATTCTCTAGAGTTATCAAACTCACTTAATTTATATAGTTCAGAGAAAGAGATATACTGAAGTTTATACTTCTCTATCAGCTGAGTGTTTATAAGAGTATAATGAAGAAAATTACTATCTATCATTGTGTGTATATTGACTAGACTATTTATAATAGCAGAGATTATAATTATATTCATTTATATCTTCTACTTAAATCTTCAGCTAACTTGTTATTTCTTGAGTTTTTATCTATATTTTAGAGTAAGAACTTTTCTTTTCTCTGTTCTTATCTATTCACAGACAACACAGTGTTTATATATACAGAGAATTGACTTGAAAGAATTGTATTTAAACACTGATTTGCAAAATACTCTGATTTATTGTAGTGTATATAGATTTTTCTGATGATTTAATTGATAGTATTTTTATCTGAGATGTTAGAAACTCTTGAGTATCTAATATTCATATAAGAAATTCAGTTCATTGACTCTGATTCAGATGTGAAGATTATTGTAAAATAATTTGAAATATATACATTTATTCAGTGAAATTCTTTGTAATTCTGAAATATACAGAATTGAGATAGATTATTATTGAGTAGACAGAGATTTATACAGTATTTACTGTATATTAAGAGTTTCAGATACTCTATATTTTAATTATACAGCTGAAAATTCAAATTCTTGAATAGTATATTAATTTTAATAATATTATCTCAGTTCTGTCTGTCTACTTCTAAAAGTTTATAATTGAATTTAGATAGATAAATTGCTAATACAATATTCTTCTGATAGATTTTATTTAATCAGTCTAATATTTTAATTTAAAATATAGAATTAAAAAAGAGAGTATTGAGCTGTTGAAAAACTAGTTCTAATATACACTGATTATCTGAACAGTAGTTTATTCAGAGTTGAAATTTTACTAATATATTGCTATCTAATCTGCTGTGAATATACTATACTTGATTTAATAATAAGTCTATTGCTTGATCATTAATATTCAACTTAGTATTTACTTTTAACTTTTATATAAAATATAACACTAGATCTTCTGTGTACTTATTGAGAATTAAAAGCTTCTCTTTTAAAAACTTCTTATAAAATATAGATGTAGAGAGAATAATAAATATAGATATACTCATCTCAGTAAACTGTCATTATAGCTTAATTATCTACAGTATTTGCTGCTGAAGAATACTTTATAAATCTAGATTATTATTTACTGTATTTAAATACAGTGAATGTTTATAGATCTATTGATAACTCATTTCAGTATCTAAAGATATATAATTCTAGAAAATAAAATACTTGTAGATATTCAGATTCTTATAAATACTATTCACAGTATTATAATACTAAGTTTATCAAGTTTCTTTATGAATACTATTCACAGTGTTACAGTTTGTAGACACTCAGATCTCTTTGTAAGACAGTTGATTATATTATAAATATTTAAATTTAATAATCTATATATCTAACAATGAGAGTATTTGAACTCAACAAGAAATTTATATAATGACTAGATACTCAGATTTTTTTTAATATAATTGATATATTCAGATATAGAAACTGATAATAAAACACTCAGATCTTAAATATAATCAATATATTTGAGTATAGAAATCTAACAACTAGACACTCAGATCTTAAACACAGATGAATTGATTTATAATATAATAAACATATCACTGATTAAGCAGATATTACTGATGTTGTAGATTAAATCATTTATATTATCTATACAGTTTGTATGATCTGTTTCAACAGCACTATTAATAAATTTAATACTATTCTGATAACAGTTTACAAATTAATTAAGAAAAGAAAGAGAAAGAAGATTAGAGAAAGAGATTATATAAGAGAATTTTTATAGACAAGAGAATCAGAGTAAAAGAAATATCAGAGATTGCACTCTGAAGAAATGTAAAGTGGAAGAATTATTAGAGCATTAAGATATATATAATTGTGAGGCAGAATTGCAAGAAGATGTGGAAGAACTTCATAAGCATGCATGAGTATATGAGTGTGTGGTAGAGGGTTGATTGCATAAGTTAACTGCTAATAAGTGCTAACCTATCACAAAAATTCTCTGTAAAGAAAATAATTTTTTAATTATATAAAATAAAATATTTAATAACTGTTTTTATTTATAAATTAAAGACAGTTTTTATATAAAATAAAAACATTATTATATTTATAATAAATATATAGAATATTTTTAATATTATACTGTGTAGACAACTACTGTATTATTATTATTATTATTCTTCATTTATAGATATATACAGTCA